>NC_081525.1:18432425-18622425 GCF_030273125.1 Centropristis striata | reverse complement strand
CATCTGCGCTCCTCTGCTGATGAATACGGAGGAGGGCAAAAATACTCTTGTATACTTTATTCCAAGAAAGCTAAAACTCACTTTATTTCAATGAAGAAATTTACCAGCTCAGTCCCAAAGTCGTAGTCGGAACCATGCTAGGAGACGTAGCATCTTGACGGGACGTCTGACAGCAGTTAGCAAGTCCGACTCGTCAGGATGCACTGAAGGAGCTTAGATGTAGATTTATTCGCATGGGATGCAATCGAGAGTAACCTGGTCAGTGCAGTCGACTGTCATAATAAACGGGGGTGGGGCCTTAAGCGATTCCCATAGTGAAACATCAAACAAAATTAGTAAAAGAACCATTTAGGTCCTCATAATGAGATAAATGAAGACAACTTCAGTAAAGACAAACCAGGGCTGGAAATCTCTTCCTCACAGATAGAAGCATTCTCCAGCTGCTGTGTGAGAGGCTGAAGCTCTGCCTCCTGAAGAACTTTCAGCACCTGAGAGTCTGGTGTCGCTCCCCACACCTTCCTAGGAGCTTCGTCCTGTAGCACACCCATCTTTATGACTTCACCCACTGTGGTCTCTGAGACATCACACACATACACACACAGAGAGCGACAGACAGAGAGACAGAGAGAGAATGAGACTTACATTTTGTATTTGCCCAGTGCAGATTGATGTGCTTTTTATGAGATAAGGTAAGTCACCAATTGTCCTGATGCATGTCTCCTCTAGAGTTTGCTGGGCGACAGTGAGGACAATTGGAACTCCTGCCTCCCACTTCTTCCTGTCTCCACCAGAGGACGGTCTATCATCTGGAGACACTGAGGTGGCTGTTGAGAAAATATTGGGGAAAAAAGCTTAGCAAAATTTCTTTCAATTCTTCAATAGTATAGTATTTTTTTTTCTTTTTAAATTTATGTTATTAATATTATTATCCAATGTATTTAATTTCAAACATTGTAATATTGTTTGTTCATTGATATCTATGCATCTTTGTACATATCATGTTTATATTTATAGATTACTAGATATTTGTAACTAAGCATACATATGTTTTTTGGATTTTTTTTAAATGTTGAAACACAAAAAAATCCCACAGCAAAACTTCTGGCATGTGGTATCATTGTTATTACTCATTTCTTACTATATATCGTTAAGACAAGCTAAATTATTTGTCAAATGTATTTTTCCAATTCTATTCCAAACCACTACAAAAGTTATCACTATGAAAATACTGTGTACCAGCATACAGCACACACAAGAGTAACAATATAATCTTGCAAATTTGACTTTTGTTAATTTTTTTTATTGCTGTTTGCACTAAAAAACAATCATAGAGAAATAACAGTACAAGAAACAAATAAAATGTGCAATCCAAAAACCCAAAGGGCTTATAGGCGACCCTCCCTCTTAAACCTATAAAGAACTATACTTTACTTAAATTACATATACATAAAAGTAAAAATAAAAATTAATACACAGGGCTTGAGAGCTGGCTCAACTTACTTGCCGTCGTGGCACAGGTTTCCTCTAAGGTTAGCTGAGCCACGGGAAGCACAGGCAATTCTGCTGCATCCCACTTCTTCCGGTCTCCGTTCGAAGAGGGACATTTCTCTGTGTCAGACTGGTTCTGCTGGGGAGCAGGACTTGGTTCTGCAGGGGGTGGAAGTGATTCCTCCACCTCCTCCACTGGGCTCTGGGCTTTTAGGTTCTGGTTAAGCCTGCGCAGAATCTGCTTTTTCTCACTCTGTAACATGAAATGCAATAAGTATTACTGTTTGTTTTTTTATTTTATTTACTGAATTCCTGGTTTTATAGCAGGCAGTTTAATAAATTATTATTAACATGTCATACATTTACCTGAATGCCTGTAGCAGTCTCTGGGTCAGGCAGCTTTTCTTTTAGTGGCGTTAACTGCCAAACACAAAATGCTAAATTAATATAGCAAAGGAATACATACTCAAACAATACTACGTGATGCAATTTGTAAATGTACACTGACTGCTCCGACGTTCTTCAGCGCAGCAGTCATGGATATGGCTGGGGTGTAGGGTTTGGATGCAGGCAGGACTGGAGCTTTGGCAGCTGGGTCTGGCTGAGAGGGGCTGGGCTGTGGAAGAGGACTGTCAGAGGTAGGTAGGCAGGCTGCTACTGCTGCTGCTGCTACATCGCCTGCTGCCATGCCAACCTTCACCTCCCGAGCTGCAAGCTTGCACAATACACAATATCCAATATAAGACTTCAGCTAATGCACCAGGTAGGCTAAGTAATAGCAGGAATGTGCAAAGAATGATACCTACATGGTCCTCCCATGCTCTCTTTTCTCTCTCATACGCTTCTTTCCTCTTCTTCTCTAGTTGCTCTCTCAATACAGCAGCACGGGCATTTGCTTGGGCCTGGTGAGTACATATATACAAACAAATGAAGGAGAACGAGGCGATGGCTAAACATTTTTGGAGTTCTATTCAATTGCAGACTGAGGTCAGCAAAGGATCAGTTGTCTTACTGAGGTGCTATTATGTCATTATCTCATTAAGACAACATAGATTTTGCTTCTCAGACTTCACACTTTGTCTGCAGTTGGAGCAGAAAGCAGCAGTGAAGAGGTGTGACAATAATAGACTTGTTCTGTTTTCTTTACACTGGTTGCCAGGTAATTGTAGAATTGATTATAGGATTCTACTGCCTACAGGAGTCGTGCTCGTCAAGCTTCGCACTACATCTCTTACCGTCTAATCCTCATTACAAAACAAACAAGAGAACAAGGCTGAGGTTACTTGCAAGAGAGCTGATGGTCTTTCCATAATTTAGGGTCAGGGTTAGGGCATGCAGATACAGCAGCCAGTAGCTTCCATCAACTTTGCTACATTTCTGTTTTCATGCATTATCTTTTTGCCTATTGTTATTGGAGCATATATGGCTTATGAGATACACTCATCATATCGAAGAGAGAAGCGGGGTGATTAGAGTCAGTGCAGCAGAACTTGAGACGAGCTAGGCTTGCCCAGCTTAGACCTAGGGCTGTTACGCACAACCCAACCTGCTACTGGCTGATGTCTGGTAACAGGACAGTGGAATGGATGAAATTTGACACAGACTGTCCAGCAACAAGATTGTGACATCCTAGAAAGTACTGTTGCATTTCAGGGGTGGATAATGTTTTGCAGGACTGCAGTGGGACGAGGGAAGGTGGACTTTATAATCGCATTGCTGATAATTACTCAAAGTTGATGCTGGCCCATGTTATCAAATAATTAATCTGTGTTTTTTTGTTGCTGCTTACATTAATTCCTCCTGAAGTTAAATTCAAAAACTATATTACAGGAATTTTTTTATGCCTGTCACGATAACACATTTTTTAGGACGATATATTTTCCCAGAAACTATCATGATAAACGATAGTATTGTTGTATCGATGTTGTTTTAGTTTTATAACCATGTTAGAGCATAATAAGTACATCATTTTCCACAGCAATTAATTAATATTAAACACTGGAATTGAAATGTGGAAAATAAATATTAAAATATCCTAGATAAATAAAACATATTTTTTTTAAACTATAACCAAAACAAATAAAATAGACTTTCAGGCTCTGTTAACAAAAAACTGCAATGTGATAATCATTATGTATTATATTGTTTTATTACTAAAAAAACATATAAACAGCTGGAATGGCTGCTTGGGAAATATAGGCTTATTTTCGTCAATTCATACTGCCTGTCAAGCATTTGCAGCATTACTTTAAACACAACACAAAAAAGCACAAAAAGTCACACATGTAAAGGACAATATATTAAGTCCAGAAAAATACTATGAAATGATAAGTCGATATAGTAATTATCGTGACAGGCCTAGTGTTTTCCCCAGTTCTTCCTGTGTAGCATAAAGGGACTACAACCACATCCTGTTGTGCAACCCTGAATTTATAATTTTCCAGGTAGACTCACTTTTAAAGCCTCTATCTTCTTTCTCCTGAGCTCTGCTTCCTCACTGGACTCCTGGCTGTCAGAACCATCGCTGTCGTACTGAAACACAAACCAACAACAGCGCAGAGACCAGACGTCAGAGAAAACTGGAGGCACTCATTAGATGTACTCTCAGAATCATGAGAGCGGAGGACTGTACCTTCTCTCCTCTGAGCCGGGCTTTGATCTGCTGACGCTCATTGAAGTTCTGCAAGCGGATCTGCCTCAGTCTTGACAAGTACTCCTGAGAACAAATACAGAAATGTTACACACTATATGCTAGACACCCCTGCACAGACACACACACAGACAAAGTAGGATGAAGCATTTATACCTGGGAACGACATCATACAAAAATAAAATTGCATACACAGAAAGCACTTATAAAAGTTTTTAAAAGTTTTACCCACAACACTGTTTGATGCCATCCAGCCACAGTAAAATAACATATTTTGAAGTCAACAATAAAGATGCACATATTCATGGACCCCATTCAAAGCAAAAAAAGCTGCAATACATAACTGAAAACTGTGGCAGAGTGGTTTTTGAAATGAGACTTTATGCACAGCAAAAAAATAAATTGTTGGGAGTGACAACATTGATTATTGCGAGGTAAAATAAATAGTACAACAGCTCACTGGACAGTTGAACACCACATGTTGTGCAAGAAGTGGGCATGGGTTTGAGCTTCTGGGTTGAATTATTATGGGTGTGTCAAAGGGAGTTTGGTGCAGATACATGAAGGACGACGAGCCAAGCCAGACGTGCTATGAGTGAGGTGGAGTGTGAGGCTGGGAATTCAGGCTTGGGCTCCTACCTCCTCCTCTTTGTTGGCTTTGGGTCTCCTGCACCGAATGGAACCAGCCCGGCTTCCATAGATTGCTGCCAGGTTTTGCCGAGTACCCTGTTTACCGTTCAATTTAACCACATTTTAAAAAGGACATAGTCCCTCACATCTAACTGCCACAACAGTCATGAGCTGGGGGCAAGGAGGTAACGTTGCATTTATCAACATTTTTTATATCAACACTGAATCAAATAACATTTAAATTGAAAGGGGTCATTTATAATAATGATTCCACATAGAATTATCATCCAACTCTGCAGCACTAAATGGTGTTTTAGCTCATTGTTTCTGTTACAGTGTACAGATTAACTGCTGCAGTCTCACTTCTCTCATCCATCCCCTTTCCTGCAACATATGGCAGCTGGTTTCAAGTAATAAATCTGCTGGGGATCAGAAAGAATGCAGGTTTAATGCACTTCCGGATTGGCTTCATTGTTCAGATCAGGAGACTATGTCCACTTTTGCTGTGTGTGTTTTAACTACATTCAAAAATACTCTGAAACAGACATCAACAGAGCCTTGATATACTCTCACTTTATCCAATTCATCCTATGGATTTATTTTTTCATTCAACAGTCCCCTACTATCTTTGACTTTCTTCACCAGTCAGTCCATTACTTTGGCTTAATGTTATTTGTGCTAAGCAGGTAGCTTACAATAGGCCTGTGTGAGCTGATGTTGAGAGCAGGCTGTTTATGGTTTTATATGGGTCTCAGAGAGAGCTGCTGGGTCACAACATTACAAACCAGTGAACCAAAACAATGAACTGAAACCTGGCCATGCTTAGTGGGTTTGGCACTCCGAACTAGCAACCCTGTCATAATAAATGGAGTGATTCGAGTCAGTGTTTACATAAAAAATTGCTTACGGGAGTCTAGGAACCAAAATATTTGCTAGAAATACATCAGTGTCACTTTTTATCTCTGTGGATCAGAAATCCTACCCAGTATGTGATGGGTTGTAACTATAATAGAAAAGGTTCTCTATGTCAGTCAATAACAGGACTAAATACTCAACATGTTACCCTTAAAATCACAATATAAGTCACAGTACGTACCAGCTGTCCCTCAGCGCGAACTTTGTTAAGCATGGCTTCTCTCTTCCGCTGTAAAAACTCCTCAACCTGACGTGGCCTGAAAACAAAACCTGGTATTTATTACTAGTTTTCACACTGTTAAAAGAGTAAGGATGCTGAGTTTAAATCCAGAAGTGAAGTGTGATTTTCTGATTAGGGAGATACTAGACCAGGGGTCGACAACCTTTATGAGCAAAAGAGCCACTGTTGGCCAAAAAAAAGGGAAAAAACGTTGGAAACCTTATTTCAAGCCTTACAATGACGATAAAACAGCCTACTTAGTCTAAACTAGCCTACCAGCTTTACCAATAGGTCATGATGAGCATTTATCAATATGATTTTGTCAGAAAGCAGTGAGAACCAAAGTGCAAATGAAAGCCTTGACACTTGACAAATATCTCAGGAGATTTGGAATCGAAAGCTAACCTAGCGAGGGAAAATTAAAATCAAACTTGAAGTTGGCAAAATTTAGAGGTTAAGGTGGTGGGCTGTAGACTTTGGTAAGCTATGAGGTACATTTAGGTGACCAAAATGTAAGAAACAATAATGTTTTAATGCCATATATAAGCTGCGGAGAATACAAATTGATTTGTGTCTACACCAATGTTAAATAAAATAAAAATGTCAACAAATATTTTTTTAAAGATTTTATTTGTATACATTTTTTATTTGGCTCTGACGCATTTTTTCTTCTTTCTCCCCTCCCTTATCTTCCCTGCTTTGCTCCTCTTGTCTCGTCTAGTCTACTGTCTTATACTTTGAGAGATTCTCTCCGAACTGCTCTCCAAAACTAAAAATCATGGATTTGATCAACTGGTCTCTCAGCGAAATTGACACCATCTTCTCGACGAGAAGCGAACAACTCCCCTGGAAGAACACTGCAGTGAGACGCTCTTGCATCTCCTCCCCCACTTCCCACAGACACCTGCTGATTGTTGACTCTGTCTGGAACCTGACCAAGGCTGTCTCCATGGCAAGTTGCCATGTTATCGCTATGACAATCCTGCGAACTGAGGCACTGACTGATTGGGATGCCAGGCAAGGCGACTCACCAGGCCCTTACACACAAGAACTTCTACATGCATACATACACACGGACATATAAACAGATATGCAATCACCCCCCCTACTACCCCCCATCCCACACCTTCGCCGCTTTGTACCCCCAGTGTGACAAGCTGGTCAGTGACAAGCTGGTCTGTGACCAGCGCCGCCATGGCTGCAGGACCGGATAGCTGCTTGCCTGCGCCGGCTACCTAAACTCCCCCACTCCCCTCCCCTGTTGCAAGTCATGAGTTTTTCATGTTGTAAAGTGTATTGAGTATGTGTTTATGTTGCTCCCCTCTCCTCGTGTTATGCTGTATCTCTTTTCTTCCATCCCTGTCTTCCTGTCCTGTCCACCCCTTTGTCATATTGTATGTATGTTTATGTATATGTACGGACGGGTTGATGGTTAATTTTATTGTCCTAGTACTTGTTACTCTGTTCAATGACAATAAAGTTGAATCTAATCTAATCTAAATGTTTTGGTCACAGCCACAGGGAGCCACTGCAGATGGCCTGAAGAGCCACATGTGGCTCTGGAGCCGCAGATTGCCGACCCCTGTACTAGACTGACCTGCTAACATGGGCTGGCTTAGAAACGTGCTGCAGCCTCTGTAGTTCCCTCTTGATTGCATCAGGGTTTAGGATTCTTGAGGGGCCATTGGGCAGCACTGGGCCAGCAGCAGCCGGCACACTTCTTATACATAGAAGCAACACCGTTATTATTCCATACACCTAAAACACCAAAAATACAGAGACATCTGAACTTACCGAATGGGACTGCTTGGTCCGGCTGAGGATCCCACTCTGCTGATGACTTTATGCTGTTGTTTAGCTATTTGGTCCAGAGCAGCATGGTACTGTTGGTAGGGTGTTTTACACGGGACATAAGCTGGAGCAGGACCCTGAGCAGAGCTTGGGACAGCCCTCTTTCCACCACCTACAAAACACTGAGTTAAAGGACAAAGGGTGGCATAGGGTACAACTGATTTATAATGTTGTAACAAAGCTATCATAAATGATAAAGTTTTCTCACATTTTATAGCATACAAAAGGAAATGGGCATCCAGTACCTTCCTCTCTGGGCTGCTACCTCCGCTAGAACTCAAGACATGTTTCCAGCCTTGTTCCCTGGCTTGGTTTATACGATTGATCTGTTATAGATCACATGTTTGTCATTTTTTTCAGCTTTAGATGGAGACATAAAGTACATTGATCATTCACAATGCCCAACACCTTCACTACAGTAATGGCTTGAAACATAAAAGAGAAATATACAGAATCCCTGAGAAGTAAATGAGAAAAAAATCTGGTCAATTTGCGTCTTCATAGTTTTCTTTCCTGTCTTTATGACTTAAGAATAGAAGAAAAAAAGGTCTGGCCAGGATAATCTTTGTTGTTGTTTTTTTCATCAATATTTGTTACAGTCATTTTTCTGTGTTACTTTATTTCTTCTGTGAAAGGAAAAAGCTTTGGCAGGTGATTTTTTTTAAATTATACACATTTTTTAAATTATACTAATTTTGACCACAGGAGGCTGAAGCGCATATCAGCCCAACATCAGTGTCAATGATGCCCTCATTTACATGCTCTATCTATCTATCTATCTATCTATCTATCTATCTATCTATCTATCTATCGTTTTCTTCCTGGTGACTTTTAATTTTTCCATTTCATTTTCCGCCTACCAAACCTCTTTTCCCCACTTGTTTCACAAATGAAAAAAAAGTAATGAAAAAGAACTTTGAATTATTATCTTCACCTGTTCTTAAGTCATAAACACAATAGAGAGAAAAACAATTGAGATTGGACTTAGAAAAAGGATCACCAAAACTTTGCTGTATTGAATTTTTGATGCACTTCTCATTTGCCTTTAGGGCTTCCCTAGAAATAACTATACCCATAGGGAAAAATGTAACACCTACCTTTTCCTTTTCATATCGCTTCATCTGCTCCGCTTTCAACAGGAACATCTAAAGGCAACATAGTTGTTACTTTTTCAGTAGTTTCCTGATCTGTTAAAAAAACGTTACAGAGAAACTTAGAAATGCACCCACCTGTTCTCTCTGTTTCCTTTCTTTTTCAATCAGCTCCATCCTTTTCTTTCTGATGCCATCCTGCAGCATGAGGCAAAAGCACTTCAATTAAAAAGAGACATCTTAAAGAAACCCGCTTTGAGGCAAGAGGCAGCAGGACTGCTCTGTCGCTGGGCAGGTACGGTAGTTGAGGAGGCAAAGGTTGGTTAACAGAGAAAGCAGAACCCTCGAAATGGGCCGGGAGCGGAAAACAGATGATTATAGGGATCAAGCGTAATGAGAGGGAGGAAAAAACTAAAAAATGCTGGTCGGAAGGGACCTTCATGTGTGAGTAAATGGGGAGAAAAAAGGAAGATAGGTCTAATAGTAAATTCAAGTTATGAGGGGCTCTCAGCTGTACCTCATGTTTTTTCCTCTCTTCCTCCACTTGACTCACTCTTCTCTGGGGGGCTGCTGGGAGAGGGGCCTAAGCAACATATGACACTGGGGTTCAGAGGTTGCCAACACACGATGATGTAAAAACACACAATGGCACACACAGATGGAAGACGCCTCCGACATGCCAGACTAGCAGCTCAACATCAGACAGAGCTTTTTTATCACCCAGAGTAAAAGAAAACTAAAAGCTCAAAAAACCCACAGCAACTTGTCATCAACATCAACAGTCTACTTACTGGTTTATGCTTTGTAGCTGGTTTCCTCTCTGCAGGCTTTTTCGCTGCATCCGACACCTTCCTCACAGTTAAAGGCACTCCGTATTTGGTGGCTGGTTTGGTAATTTTCTGGGCTGGGGCGAGTGGTATGGAGCCAGGGGCTGGTCGCTTGGCTAGTCAGACAAGTAAGACATATTAAAATATTCATCTAAGTATTCAGTATTCAAGAGCAAATACAATGCTGAATGCAAACAATTAAACAAGACATAAAAATGATTTTCTCGTGGATCTACTCACTGGATAATACGTAGAGGAACATTTTATCATCAAAGTTATTGTGCAATGTTATTCGTACTAAAGTTGAAATGCAACCATCCAACCTCTTGCTTGCATTGCACAAACAAAGCATTAAATTAGGTGTCTGCAGGGGCTAAACTCAAGTGGGACTGAGTTAGAGACGGGAAAGAAAGCTCTGTTTTTAAAAGTCTTTTTTCAGCCCTCAGTAATTTTTTAGCTTCTGCCAGAATCTTTGTATTTCTAGTTAGTACTTTCAAAATCTCAGCCTTATTTCACTCATCAGTTTCAGCTGTACTGTAGCTATGTTAAAATACTGCTGATGCGAACCAAAACCTTCCTTCTATTGCCACCTAACATTTGTGACTAGCACTCTTCCAACATGTCATTGAGGCAAACAATTGTACCTTACTTTGCTGTGCAGAGACAAAACACTTACACCATGCCAATGTGGCTCCACTGCTCAAATTGATCAATAGCATAACTACAACCACTACCAAACTATGGAAAAACCCTATGTGCTTACCTGGTGGCCCCTGTACAGCACCCACTTTAGGCTGCTTGTGAAGAAAGTTATGGCAGAATTCCTGAGCAATGATCTGGAATCATAAGAGAATAGTTTTAGTGTAGAATAATGGTTTCAGTCACCATGGAATCACCATTTATTTGTAGACTGCTGTTTTCAAGCCTCAGGTTTGGCATTTTGGCTGTTGGCCTCTTGGTCTTTTTGAATGGAAAGTTACCATATTTAGACAAGAGGGTAGAGCTGGGGAGGAATAAGGGTTGGATC
This sequence comes from Centropristis striata, assembly GCF_030273125.1. Classification (NCBI taxonomy): domain Eukaryota; kingdom Metazoa; phylum Chordata; class Actinopteri; order Perciformes; family Serranidae; genus Centropristis; species Centropristis striata. The sequence goes on along the minus strand of NC_081525.1, from coordinate 18,611,726 downwards.
CAACTGAAAAGTTCTCAGGTCCTGCTAGTGCTAGCTTGGTTTGCAATGTGCATTTGAATATTATGAATTATGATGCTGATGTTGGTTATTCTGATCGACAGGTCACCGTGGCTGGACACGTCCATAACAATAATGCCACGCAGTAAGGCATACCCTGCTCTATCATCTCTTTACTCTAAAAGGGACCATAATTTACTAAATGAACCTCACACTGTATTGAAGAAGAATTGAAATTAGAAATAGTGGCCATAAACTGATTTGGAAATTTTTTACTGAGGTAATAAATCAAGTGAGAAGTAGAGTCATTTTCTCATAGACTTCTATACAATCTGACTTCCTTTGGAGTCAGTGGACTCGCCTCCTGCTGGCCATTAAAAATAACTCAAATTTAAGACTCTTCCACATTAGGGCTGTTTCCACTACCGCCCAATACCCGGAATGAGGTGGGTCTCAATCGCCAAAACACCCCTAATTTGAATACGAGCTGTCTGGAGTGGGCTTTTGTCTGGACTTTTTTTGTCCCTGTCGAAGAGCAGGGTCTTTTTTCTCCCCTGAAAAAGCCCGGTTACTGATTGGATAGATCGCTAAGCGGAATATGACATACTAAGTGGGATGTGACATGCTGCTTTCTTTATGATCAGCTGCTGACGTTGTGCATAGTTAGCGACGGCGGCCACAGTTGCGTCTCCCGTGGCTAATCCGTCGCTTACGTGATCACCATGTATGTGAAAACAATACGTCACCTCCAGGGTCTCGTAAATCCCTCTAATGTAATGGAGACACGCAGAATGAGCGGACTTATCAGAGGGTGTGGCCTAAGACTTTCCCGGTGGCCACTTTTCCCCCTAGTGGAAACACGGCTATTGGTTTCACTTTCAGGCCACATCTTTTACAGTCTATGGTCTGTATCAAAGACAACTGCATGATTTACCTGTGGTGTGAGGAACCTTTCTATCCTGCAAGACAGGAAAGGTTTGTCCAGTATGCTGCTGACTGAGGGCCTCTCTCGTGGGTTGCGTTTAAACAGCTGTGCCAAAAGAGACCGCAGTTCTTGGGAGTAGTGAACAGACACGGGAGGATATGAGCCACGGATGATCTTCAGAACAAGGTTTTTCATGTTGCCAGCCTCAAACTGAGGAGAAATACATGAAGCACATGTTACACAACGAGAGGTTACTCAGGGCAATCAAACTCAATCATAAGCAATAATGAAATAAAGCAGGGCTTATGTAGGGAGTGGTTAAAATTATAAAGAGTTACAGATTTGATTTGGAGGCTCAGGAAATATGACTCATTCTTTGAAACTTAGTTTGTCAACCATTATACATACAGTACATACAGAGAGGACATCAAAGCATGATAGATCATTGCAACGGTGCGTAATATACATTACATGTTAAATAATTAATAAAGAGCTCACACACAGAATACTTACTGCATGCTTAAGAGTGCACATTTCATATAGGACACACCCTAGGGCCCAAATATCACTGCAGAGGGAGGGAAAGTAGGGAAAGTGAAAGGAGAGAGCATACAAATGGACAGGCAGGGATAAGTTCTGGGGTAGCTTTTCATTCATTCAATACAGTATCAACACTTGCAATCTTTTTTCTTTATTTAAATCATTAAATGGAGGGGGGAATGATTTAATTGCTGAGAAAACTCACATTGGAGATTGAGATACTTCTAAACTTACTTCATTGGTTGTAACTAAAGTGGATTAGATGACATGCATACTTAAAATAGTTGAGGAGAAAATCAATACTAGCTTCCTGCCGTAGCTACAGACAAGCAGGTTCAGTCAATAGGGAGACATGATAGCTTTACATCACCCAGAAGCCACCACCTAATCCTGCATGACTCACAATTTGTTCCCTGGATTACGATAAAATATTAATTTACACCACAAATGAGACAAACACAAAATAACATGTACCTTTTGTTGTTATATGGTTTGTTTTCGCAGATCTCTGGTGATAGGTAATATGGTGTGCCTATACATGTTCTTGCCAGTTCTACAGTACTGAACATGAAAAGAGAATGGAAAGCAAAATTGTAAAGCATTGTACTTTACTACCAAAATCGAGACTTTGTAGAAATCTGCAAATTTATTCAGATTATATTTAACATACCTGTTCAACACCCTTGCAATTCCAAAGTCTCCAAGCTGTACGATTCCATCTTTTGTCAAAAATATGTTCTACGCAGACATTAGGAAAAGACATGTTTACAAAAAAGGCAATACATGAAAAATAAACAACTTCTGGGGAAAATCTTGTAGTGCATGAAGCAATACCTTTGATTTGATATCCCTATGCAGGATTTTCCGATCATGCACATGCTTCAGTGCCAGGCAAATCTGCACAAACCAATCCAAGATCTAGGAAATGGAGAAGATGATAAATCCAATTTACACAGTATCAACTTCCCATCTATGTCATTTGTCATTTTAATGGCTAAACAACCCAAGGGAAAAGCATTAAGAGTCTTAATACATTTCAGAGAAGAGGACAACGGTACTAAACAGCATCAGTAAATTTGATCAATTCTACGCACAAGTTTATGGCTGGCTCAAAGAAATAGTGTCTTACTTGCTGTTCTGAGAACAATACTCCTTTCTGTGAGTTGATCTTCTTGAAGAGGTCTCCACCCTCACAGTAATCCATCACAATATACAGGCAGCCTCCCTCTGAAAACATTTTTTTTTACATTCAGAAAAGTCATAATATACCTTTTATATCGTGTCCATTGAGATATAACGACAAGAATTAACTCTACCTTCAAAAGACTCCTTATACTGGACAATGTTGGGATGACTCATGTTGGCAAGAACAGCAACCTCTTTCCGAGATTCCTGCCTCTCTTTACTGGGCATCTGTCAGAAATAAGGAGCACAGAATTGACAGATGGAGTATGGTATGACAAGGAAGCTCAAATTCATGGTAAAATGTGGAGCTTGTGTAATATTATGCAAAGGACTTACTGCAGATATGCCAATCTCCTTGATGACATATTGGTGTCCATCCTCTTTGGAGGTGACAAGGATGGCTTTACCAAACGAACCTTCCCCGATTTTCTTCACCTTTTCGTACTTGTCCATGTCAGTGGATTGACTGGCTCCACATGCTGGGTCTGCAGTGATCAAGGAACACATTACAAAGCTATACTCAAGCTGATTAGGCTTATATCATAAAACTAAGGTTTAATGACGATAGGTTAGTAATATTTTTTAACTTCAGTAGTCCTGATTGAGTGTCGTCTTGTATATGCACAGTTATGTTAGCTCCTTCAATGAGCGTTGTCCGACAGTGAAGCATCTCTTGTCTCAGACGGGCTGTGATGCTGAGGCAACACACGACTGGTAGCGGGATAGCTAACGTTACCAGTTAGCGTTAACTAAATAGCAGCTACACGAAGCCCGACACCCTGCATAAAATATATGCCCAGTCAGACTACGTAACAATGAGTAATATAATTAAAGTAGCTCACTAGTTAGCGGTATGTTAATGCTATCAGGTGGCTAATACTTGGCTTACCATTAGTCTTTTTCGCTGCTGTCTCACAGAGGCTCTGGCACTTGCTGCTGCCCTCGCGCTCTCTATCTAACTACGGCTTTGCTTTTTTTCTGTATTTTTATTGGTCGCCTAGGTGTTTCTCGATCGTTAGTTGGTCTATGCAGCTGTCAATCATATTTGGAGAATGACGGCGTTAGTCTCCACCCCCATTGATACTGTTGCTGTGGACATTTTCCATAGCAACCACAAGCCAGTCGTGGAAGTGTAGCGACAATGGAAGCCTTGGCACCGAGTTTACTGGGTTTATACAACAATATATAGACCATATATACCAAATAGACTTTACAAATAACAACATATACCATTTATACCAAATAGACTTTACAAGCAACAACATATATCATGCATACCAAATACACTTTATAACCAACAACATATATCATACATACCAAATACACTTTATAACCAACAACATATATCATACATACCAAATACACTTTATAACCAACAACATATATCATACATACCAAATACACTTTATAACCAACAACATATATCATACATACCAAATACACTTTATAACCAACAACATATATCATACATACCAAATACACTTTATAACCAACAACATGTATCATACATACCAAATACACTTTATAACCAACAACATGTATCATACATACCAAATACACTTTATAACCAACAACATGTATCATACATACCAAATACACTTTATAACCAACAACATATATCATACATACCAAATACACTTTATAACCAACAACATATATCATACATACCAAATACACTTTATAACCAACAACATATATCATACATACCAAATACACTTTATAACCAACAACATGTATCATACATACCAAATACACTTTATAACCAACAACATGTATCATACATACCAAATACACTTTATAACCAACAACATATATCATACATACCAAATACACTTTATAACCAACAACATATATCATACATACCAAATATACTTTATAACCAACAACATATATCATACACACCAAATACACTTTATAACCAATAACATCAACAACATACATACAAAATTCACATTATAACCAACAACATATATACAATACATACCAAATACACTTAATAACCAATAACATAAACACCGTACATACCAAATACACTTTATAACCAACAACATATATATCATACATACCAAATACACTTTAGAACCAACAACATACAGTATTTACCATATACACCAAATACACTTTATAACAAACAACATATATACAATAGATACCAAATTCACTTTATAACAAACAACAATGGCGTTTACAGCCAGAACTTTAGAGGTAAATTTACAGTAGGGCTCCATGCTGCTTTGTTTTTACGTCTGGATGTCATGAAGAAGACATGCTTTGGTGCTTTTGGAGACTCCAGACAGTTAAGTTACTGCACTGTTAACATGTTTAAAATTGCAGGTTCATCATATCTGGTTAAGTGCACGGTCCTATATGTGGCCCTGTGGTAGTGTCGATAAAAAAAAATTGTGGCCCCCTCTAGCATTTAAGTTGCCCATCCCTGATGATCCAGACACTCTAGTAGTCTGGGGCTCATTATGCATAACTTGTGGTCACGTGAGCCACTCGCTCACGCCTCCTTGTTTGATTGTATCTGCGACTGTGTGCAGATGACGCACTGAGCTTTCAGTGTGTAAAAATGGCTCCCTTTCCGGACGAGGTGGATGTTTTTACTGGCCCACATTGGCGAATGAAGCAGCTGGTGGGCCTATACTGCGAAAAGGTGTGTATAAAGAAAAGTCAGTCGTTAATGTTGCTTTTTATAAAGGAATATATGACGGCGTAAGGCCAACGGACGAGTGAACGCCAGCTAGCACGCCAGCTAGCTTGTCTCTATAGCACGCAGGATTGACTCGAGGCAGATGAAGAAGTATCAGAGGGTTAGCTCGCCACAACATTTTGGTAGCTTCGTGGTAGCTCTTACGTACTTTAAGTTTTACAAACTTACAAGAACCCATCCTGGTTACACAGCTAAGGCTTGCTAATAGGTTTAGCTAGCTTTACTAACTTATGAGATACCGTTATGCAACATGCTTTAAACATCACAATGCGGTTTATAATGTCGCCTCAACACTGCAAGCCTGGCAGTTTCCAGGCTGTCTGTTAAACTTTGAACACGTCTGATGCACGGCGGGTGCGATCACGTACAGCACGTATACATTGTGCTGCTGTAGTGTTAGCGTTCTAAGTTTACATTCTCTGTCCCACTGCAGCTGTTTACTTGGCTCACATATAGGAACTACCAGTGAATCTAACGGTGTCAGCGTGCTGATGTTTTTATTCATTACATGGATACCAGTATACACCAATGATGGCACAGATCGTCACACTGTTAAAACAATCGCCTAAAAAAAATCATTTTGGTCAAAATTCTTTTTTTTTTTTTGCCTAAATCACCTCCTCATGACGCCGGCCACCTATGGTAAAATCGCCTACATCCTCAGTTGATCAGATCATGTGATTTTACCCCTTTAAGATAATGGCCTATGTCAAGTGTGTGACTTCAGCGGATTTATTATGCCTAAGTCAAAATAAAATGTGACTTAGGCAATTTTTTTAACATGGCTTTGTGACTTAAGCAAGATATGGTAACACTTTATTTTGAAGGTGTCTACATAAGAGTGACATGAGTGTGTCATAAACATGACATGGGATGTGTCATGAACATTAATGACACTTTGAAGTAACATTAATGCTCACGAAACTTGTCATGTCATGTTTTTGACAGGCTTGTGGGACTCTTATGTAAACACCTTCAAAATAAAGTGTTACTATATCATGCTTAAGTCACAAAGGCATGTTCAAAAAATTGCCTAAGTCATTTATTTCTCTTAAGTTACATAATTTGCACACAGTGTTATTACTTTGCCAATAGCCATTCTTTGTTACATCCTTTTTGAGTGAAGTTTTTTGTGTTTCCTGCAAAACTTGAAAAAATGAGTTTGGCGATTATTTTTAACAGGGTGACGATATAGGAACTACCAATGAATCTAACAGTATCAGCGTTATTAGAAGTGCTGATGTTTATATTCATTACATGAATATCAGTATACACTAATGATGGTACACATTATAATAATTGTCATTTTCTTTGTTTTTCTCAGCTGTCCAAAACCAACTTTTCCAACAACAATGATTTCCGCTCCTTTCTTCAGTCACTGTGCGCCACCTTTAAAGAGTTCAAGATGCATGAACAAATTGAGAATGAGTACATTATCGGTCTGTTGCAACAGCGCTGCTGCACTGTGTACAATGTGCACTCTGACAACAAACTCTCAGAGATGCTGTCCCTTTTTGAAAAAGGGTTGCACAACGTTAAGGTAAATATAGACACGCATCTGCTTTACACAAAAGTTTATTGTCCTGCCACGAACGTAAATTGCACCTAGGCTTTACTTGACGCGAAAACATACATTACTTCTGTAGCTCAGATGATAGTTGATGCTCAATGGTGGGGTAACACTCTGTCATTAGAATAAATATTATGTTAGCCACGCAGAAGATTGGCCACCAACAACAAAAATAAACAAATTAGTATTTTCTATATACATGTTAATTGTACATGTGGGAAAATTCATCTGTTTATTTTGTGTTATAACTTAAATTTTATTTAATTAAGAAAAGGCCAGATCCAGAAAGAAGTGGTCTTAATTGTATAATAAAGGCAGGTCTGTTTTTGTGATCTGCTTTACAAGAGAGAAGAGTCATTGTTCTCTCTCCAGCCATGGGCAAACCAAAAAAAATAGGCTTTCCAGAATGATGCAATTGTGTAAATAATCTTAACTTCCGCTCTGCCCCAGTCAGTTTGTAAAACAGAAAGAAACTTTTGTATCTTTGGATCACAAACTTTGTCCTAGGGGAAATATGCTTCTTATGAGATAAATAATGATTTTTTTATACAGTTGAAGGACCTTATTTTGACCTTTCCCCAGTTATTAAAGGGCCTTGGCTGAAAATTAGGCCTGAGAATGTTATAAATTGTAATTGCCATGTCTAATAATTAATGGGTCTAGTTAGGAAAATGAACTGCTACATGGTGTAGAGGAGAATGTAAAGAAGTCTCAACTGCAATGTTTTTTAAAAGGAGATTCCATAAATGAATAATTGTCATGTGTTTTTAGAGTGAATATGAGCAGCTTAACTATGCCCAGCAGCTGAAGGAGAGACTTGAAGCTTTCACACAAGACTTTCTGCCCCATATGAAGGAAGAAGAAGAGGTATAAGATGCTCAAATGTCTTTTTATTGTTGATAAATGTTTGATTTTGATTTGATTTGAAATATCTGACTTGATTTCCCCATGAATGGGTCAGACTAAATTGTTTTCCTAAGCAACAACGGCAAAAAAAAACAGGAAAAATAATTACAAAGGAAACATGTAAAATTGCTCATACCGCAGTGAATTTCACTACTGCAAGCTGTTTATAAACTAAAGAGATTCATTGCAGGTGTTTCAGCCTATGCTTATGCAGTACTTCACCTACGAGGAGCTCAAGGACATCAAGAAACAGGTGATAGCACAACACTGCAGCCAGCACCAATGGGATTGTGCGGCTGAGGTGCTGAAGGGCTTCAGTCTGTGGAGCCAGGCAGAGGAGCTGCAAAAAGCCTTTAAATATGCCGACCACGAGAAGACCGACTATGGTTAGTGAACATATTCCTAAATGTTTCTTTTTATGCCAACAGGCTGTAAGTCATAAACAAATCAACTCATTAAAAAAGTTGATAGATTAAAAGTAAGATATTTGATGCTCAACATCATTGTCTTGCACAGTACAATAGGCTTTTTTTCACAGCAGACATTTTGAATTGTCATAGAAAAGCATGAGGTTACTATTAACACAAACAATAGCTCTGTCTATTCAAGTGTCCCAGTTAGTCATGCCTCCATGGCAGTGAGCCAGTGAAAGGTGCAGCTAAATTGCATGGGAGTCAATTGTTTCATGAAAGGGTCAATTGTAATTCGTAATCTGTGCATGTCATGATTTTGGTATTTAGACTCAGTCATAAGCAAAGTTGTCCTCTTTTTTTAGAACTTGAAAAGAACAGGAATTCTTCAGCCCACATCTCCCAGCTTCCTACAGAAATCATGCTGCGGCTGTTTCACTATTTGGGCCCTGAAGATCTGTGTCGTTGTAGTCAAGTGTGCAGCTCTTGGTCAGAGCTGGCCAAGACGGGCTCTCTGTGGAGGCACCTCTACCCCGTGCACTGGGCCAGAGGTATGCTGCTGATTGCTAATGAACAAAGTATTATTTACAAAGCTTAATTTTCCCTGCAAAATTGCATTACTCTCAGTTAGTAGTAGTGGTGCAACACTGATCAATGTTTGTGTGTCTCTATTGTAGGTGATTATTATAGTGGTCCTCCTGGGGATCTGGACCAGGAGCCAGATGATGATTGGGTGAAGAGTCGGCAGAATGAGGGTCGGGCCTATCAGGAATGGGATGAGGACGCTGATGTTGATGAGTCTGGTGAGGTTTTGTCTAAAGCAAGGTCCTTACCTCAGTTATTGCTTAAAGCCATAGCACTTGCACTATGTAAGATCATTTCAGATAGAAGCTAACTAAAAAGCAGACCTGGGAATGTGCTATTCAACCTGCTTTTGGCAAGCAATACATGGTGGTGTGCCCTTAAAAACACACTGATAACCAGCAAATTTGTTTACACTGATCAAATGTAAAATACTTGGCACCTAACAGCAGTCAACTAAAACATATCTTCATTAACAATGGTATCAAAAGTAGGTGGCTTTGACATTTCCAGTATTTGGTTATCTTGTTGATGTAAGGTAATAAAAGTATAATATGATAAAAATTTGTGTTTGCCCAAGATCATCAGACAAAGCAGTCCACTTCACTTGGCTGCACTCTGGCATAAAGGTAGTAAAACAGGACTGCAGTGTAGCCAAAGGTTGTGCCCAGTTGTCCATTCCTTAAAGGTGATGGTTCTAAATTAGTTCTATGTTACGGGTACCAGGATTCATCCATCTGGATTGGTATATCCATTCAATGGTTGACAATCCAATATCCTCATTGCATAGTGAAAATATAGATACAAATCATAATTTTTTAGGTATGCCTTAGGAATTCCTACTTGCCTATAATCATAATTGTTTTCGTTAATATTGAGATGATGACTGTTTAACGTGGTAACTTTGGCTTTGGAAAAGAAAACTTGTTCTATTAACAATGGATTTCCTCTAAATTAAAAAAATAAATGAGAAAATACAATAAGTTATAAATAAATAAATAATCAAAATGAATAAAATAAATCTCCCAGCCCCTAAATTGTGTTGTCCATGTTTTTCTTCATTGTGTTTTTAGATGTGTCGGGCCATAGGCAGGGCTCCTTGGCAATTACCACTGCTCAGCGAGAAAAGAGGCTTCTGAATGGGATTATCCAGAACCTCCTGCCAGCTGTGGGTCCATCTGTCAAGTCCATTGTTCTGGCCTACAGTTCTACCGTCTCTAGTAAAATGGTATGATGCAAAATTTTTATTTTGACACTGTAATCACACAGTAACTGACTATAAAAATTGAGTACTTTTGTTGTCTTTTCAGGTGCGCCAGATCCTCAGTCTCTGCCCCAATATCACTCACCTGGACCTGACCCAGACTGATGTCACAGACTGTGCATTTGACAGGTAAATGTTAAAGTACTAAAAGTAATTTGCTGAGGGCCAACTCTGGTCATTTTTATGAAAAGGAAACTCATCACTCTCACTGTCCTCCCTCTTTCAGCTGGTCATCTCTCGGAGCTTGTCTCTCCCTGGAGCACCTGGATTTGTCAGGTTGTGAGAAGATTTCAGATCACACCATAAAGAAACTGTCCGTTGGGCTGGGTGACCTCACGCCCTCCACTTGCTTTGACAAACGTTCAGACCGACGAGCCAAGCTTCTCAAAAGTTCCCCGATACCCATCACGTTCATGGAAGACACAAAGCTGCATCCGGTGGGGCGGAAGCGGCAGGCCATCATTTTCAAGCCAGGGACTGGTCGTTGGGGAGCTGCCAGCACCCCCACGCAAGTGTGGGTCCTGGACCCCTCAGACCTCGCTGATATTGAAGATGCTGCAGAGTGGAGCCGTCGTGGTGGGATATCTCTGCCTGAAGCAGAAAGCTTTGTAGAGACACAGCTTGTGGGCAGCTCATGCTGCTGCAGACGGAGCAGGAGGCGTGGGCACAGGACTGGCCCTAATGCCTCCTATTTGCATCAGCAGTACGCCATGTCTGGGGAAATGTTATGTGGTCACTCCACCTGCTGCACTAGTGACTTGGCCCTCAGGACTTTTACTGGGCCTCAGTGCGAGTCAGGTAGCACTGCAGGGTTTCGGACTAAATGCACCCCATTTGGGGGCCTGCAGTGCCTCGAGCACGGAAACAGGACTGAGCAGTCAGACGCAAAACGCAGACTGAGGTTTCTCAGTCTCTCTGGATGTTATCAAGTCACAGATCTGGGCTTGAGGTAAAGATCATGCATTGCTGTTTTTAAAACACACATCATTTATGCTTGAAATGGCTTTCTTTAACATCAAAACCTGAGGTTACGTGGACTTATATAAGAGCTTGGCATCTGCAAAAAATGATTAGAACCTACTAAGAATTTATAATAAATAACTGGGTGAGTCTTTGATAAAGTAGTCCAACCCCAGACAAACTGTGTAATGACACCATTACATTAAATTACCAAAATATCTTTACAGTATTGCATTTTGAAAAAAGTTTTAACAGTGGTGCACATTAGAAACACGTACACATACACCTAAGTGGGAAGAATGAGTCATCTTTGATCAGCTGAAAAACACCACAACGTTTTGTCAGATTGCAGTTTCAAAACAGCATTTAGTGGTAAGTGGCACGTGTGGTCATTTTCATTGCTATTTGAATACAGAAACTGGTGTAATAAGTTGTGTGGGTGCTGTTGGTTGTGCAATCACTCCTCATCCCTGCAGTCCTTCATGCACAGTTTTGGCAACTGTGCAGGTATCAGTGTTAATTCATGTGGCTTAAAGTACAAATTCAGGTGTGCTCATTAAGTTATGTTTCCTTCAGTTATTATTACCTAAATGCTGCTTATCAGAGAAAGGGGTTATGTAATACATTTGGAACAGTATTGCCTTTATTAGGTTAATACTGGATTATCAGTTTTCATCTAGACGTCACTGCTTGTGTGCTCTTGTGTGCTTCTTGCTGTACCTGTAATGAGGCTACACTTTATGTGTTTCAGGGCTCTGTCGCAGCGTGGAGGGCTTCCTTTCCTGGAGCATCTTAACCTGTCTGGCTGCCTCTTCATCACTGAGGTGGGGCTGCAGGAGCTGGTGTCAGCCTGTCCTTCCCTCAATGATGAGCACTTCTATTACTGCGACAACATCAACGGTAACACAAGTGAAACTGTCAAGGATCCTTTTTCCTCTGCCACGTAAAATTATACCTTAGAAATAGTCTGTGTTATGGTAAACTCTTATAAAAATGTTTTTTGAGAAGATCTATTGCAATATGTTGCAACTGTGACAAATATTACTAACCCCACCTGCATAGCATGTGTCCTAGTCTAAGTAACAGATGCTGAGGTGGAAGGTAAGTGGGCATTACTGTAGCCAGTATGATGCCGTCAGTATTCACTGCATTTTATTTATCTGAAATATAATGATTTATTTTTAACTCTTGTGCATCACCAGGGACATTTTTGCTTTTTTATTTTTCGATCATTTTGGCGGTGTTAATGTATATGGCAGAAATGTTGACATGGGAGTGATTTTTTCTTTTTTTAAATTCAAACTTTGGAAGTTGAACCTCAGCTTCTCTCAGCATTTAGTATACAGGAAATAATTGATTTATTGTGTATTTTTAACCAAAAACAACAGGAGAGTTGTGTAAACAAACAGTAACAGTAGAAAATATTAATATATAATCCTATGAGTTTTTTGACAAACATTTTTGTCCTCTGAGAACATTAGAGCAACTTCAAAAAACAAAAAAAAATGTCAACGATGCACATGGGTTAATTTGTTGGTGTATGTAAGAGTATGCCTACCTTTTTTCTTTTGTGCCATGCTATTCAGTAGATGACCACTGTGTGGCGTTTCTCTCCAGGTCCCCACGCAGACACGGCCAGCGGCTGTCAGAACCTGCAGTGTGGTTTCAGGGCCTGCTGTCGCTCTGGAGAATGATCCTGCCAAGCAACGTTCTCCTAAAATGTCACATCTCCTTTTTATTGCACTTTATCCTGGGAATACCGGTTGCTGTATTTTGTGTCACTTCAAAAATGTTTCTGGATGAGACTGTAATGTTCCACTTGTTATTTCCATTTCCATCGATATTAAATGGAAAATAATCCTTTTAGAAAAGGAAAACAAAGGGGTGATAATGGATTTGAAGTGTGAAAATGTACATTCTGGTTCCTTTTGTTTTTCTGAAAAATTAAAAGAAGCTAGAGTGTAAACACCAAGTACTTTGTGTTTCCTGTAGTTAAACCATGTTTCTTTTGTCACTAAAACTATACTGATTTATAGAAGTCTTCTTCCCCTGCTGTGTTTTTGATCCATTTAAAATCTGCATAGTGTAGACTGACATCAACATCAACTAAACAAGCTTTGCCATTTACTGGAGAGGGTGATGTGGAAAATGAAACATGAGTCAATTACTGCTTTCCCTCAGATGGAGGGGTCAGAATGAATACAGTTCTGACCCCCATGTTAACCTTGATGTTCAGTTTACTGCTGATGCTGACTCAGCAATTATTACATGACACACCAGTAAAATATGTACAGACGTAGGACTTGGTACATGATGTTGCTGTGTAGTTATAACCATTTTATCCAACTTTGTGATACCAGATGTTCATAAACAGGCTTTTGGCTTTTATTTTTCGTCATGCACTCCAAAGTTGTGGAAAATAATGGACCAATGTTAATGTAATATAAGAGGGAGCTAAAATTAGATTGGGAGAGGCCTACTGTGTATTGGTCAGTTTTCAGTAGATTGTACTTCATCTTTAATCATTCTGCAGCAAGATGTATTTCCTTCTTCAAAAGTCTTGCATGGGGAGTTGCAGTGCAAATGTTCAATTCATAAACAGAACAATAAAAGTATCTTGGGGTTAAACGCTCTGTTGTCATTTTAATTATTTTGTGAACACAATTAAAGATACTATGTGTAATTTCAATGACATTATTAATGAACTGTAGTCCATCCCGGGCATTGTCCAATACTGTGATGAGAGGTACTGACTGATCGGCATCATAATGACAGAATGCTGGAAAATGCCACATAATTAGAGGTACAGCTAGCTAGCTCACCTTAACTAAGGCTACATTTAGCTATTTGGCCACCCCTGCCTTGCATTGCACTTGGAAACCAGAAAGCTTCAGGTCAGTTATACACCATAGGCATGTTTCCATTAAGGTAAAAAGTGGCCGTTGGAAAAGTTTCAGGCCACACCCTCTCAAATGGCCACTCACTCTGTGTGTCTCCTGACGTATGGTTTTCGATCGTTGCGTAATCGCTTAGCGACAGTTTGGACGGTGACGTCACATACGTGACGGATTTAATACAGGAGTCACGTCAAACATAAACTAAGGAAGAAGACGCTGAGATGGAAGGAGCAGTGCTTGTTGTTTTCTTCGCTGTTCATGAACATGGCGGTGTTGATTATTGACAAATTATTGTTGTGACTACTCGCTACTTTGCCAGCTTTTAAAAACAGCACATTGTTGTGGCGTCAAGTACTATGTCACATCCTGCTTAGCGTTCTATCCAATCAGCAATCAGGCTTTTTTCAGGAGAGAAAAATGGCTAAAAAACTAGGGGCGTCTCGGTAAGAGAGAACCACCTTATTGCGGGAATTCGACCATAGTCGAAACACACCTCATGACACTTGTTTGTCATATTACGTTAGTATCATAGATCACATAAGCTGGTAAAGTAGTTTGGCAAGCTAGCCCCCTAGCATATAATTTAGTTATATAGTATTTTTCTAGCAATAACAAGCAAGCTAGTGATGCACACAGGCTTGTACATCCAGAGCCTTTACACAAAAATCAGTACACAAACTGTTCTCAGCAACAGAGGACGTCAGGGAAGGACCCAATTTTTTGTCCACACAGTGGCAATACAAAGCGATTAATACATGTAAATTACTTGACAATGTACTTTTAAGTTACGTAGAAATTGAAAAGCTTGCAAGTGTGACATTTTAGTGTCTTAACACATTAAGAAAAAAATAGTATACTGTGTATACTGAGCTGTTATTTACATATATGCATTCTAATCAATCCAACACAATAGCCCTGCAATTAATATTATTGAAGTGGTTTTTAAAGGTGGTGTTAGATTGTGGTGCAAGGAGTTTCTATACGTTTTTAGTGTTTATTGTAGTGTCAGCCTCAGGAATGGCAAGAAAGTCGAGAACAACTGAGCATTTTAAAAGTTTGGATTTAATGCAAAGTTATTGGATTTAATGTACAGATATAAAACTGGTAACTCCTTTACCCGATATTTATTATATACATTAGATATACAACAATGAATGTACAAAAACTGTGTGAGTAATGTAATTACATAAAAGAAATCAGCTTGAATAAAGCAAAAATGTATTTGAGTGAATCACAGGGATCCGCAATGAGTGTCTCTTGTATCATGTACGGATCAGTGAGGCCAGGTACACCCACACAGACAGGACATTATTAGGGTAGGGGTGCACATACACAGCCAGGGCAAACTCCACATTCGATGCCTGAACATTATGAACTCCAGTGCTGTACACTGCCTCTATGATGGGCCGGATCTCAGAGAATGGCAGATTCAGGGGAAATCCCGAAATCTAAACAGAAAAAAAGCCTATTAGTTATTTATGATAGGGGTTTATTATGTGTGTCGTGTGCTTTCTGCCAGCTGAGTGGAGAATATTCTATCATGATAGATTGATGACTGATGACATAATATGACTCATTCAAGTTTTTTCCAGCAGGCGTTCCCATTGCAGACTTACCCTGTTGTCTCCCAGCAGGCTCTGCAGCTCGTGGCGGTGCCCCTCAGCCATGTCCCGCCCCCCATCCAGCTCCAGTTTGGGCAGGAACTGTTTCAGGGTGGTGGTGCAGAAGCGGTTCCAGCGGGTTGGGTGGCGAGGGCGCCACTCCATGATCTTCTCCTTCAGGATCTTCTCAATTCTATGGAGAGTGAGATATTAAGTGTAAGTTCGTCTACAGTGTAATTGTAACATAGCAACACGACAAAGTGTTAACTTGCCTGTCCTGAAGCTCTGCTGCTGCTGCTTTGTCTGTGTGCCGATATACCAGCTCCTCTGGCTACAGAGAGTTAGATTTAGCGGAAAATATAAAAATGTGACTGAACATACAACAAGGTTTAAGATAAATGCTGAGCACTCACCTGTACACTTGACAACCCAGGGATACTGGAGGATCGGGTGAAAAACGACTTCCAAAGATTGGTTTTGGAGATGTCAAAATTCATCGTCATGGGGGAAGAATATTCTTGAATGTTGAACCACACCTTAATAAAAATCAGAGAATAATAAAGAATGAATTATCACATCATGAACTGGTCATTTTTTCTGCCATATAAATGCTCTCTCTTGACTCACATTATTTGCATCGACCAAGCATCCCACTGTCTGCAGCGGGCAGAAGGTGTCATACTGTCCATAGCACTGACCGCTGCAGGGATTCCAGATCAGGAAACGGTCCTGCTCATTGGTCAAGACATAGGCTGTGGGTCCCTAAGAAATAAAGAGATCAAAATGTTGCAGAAAGACTAAAAAGCTTTTAATATGTTTTTTAATCATATGACTATAGCAGAGAGACACTTTATCTTTTTATGCCTTGTGCATCCCTTTAAAAAAAGTTGCCCCGATGTCCTTAGAGGACAAAAATGTCTGTGTCCAAAAATGTCATTTAACTATCTATTATTTTTCACTTTACTTGAGTTAATCCCTTGAACCGTCTTCAGTCATAATCATAACTAGCGACAAATATTCATTACTTTTCAGGGTATTTTCACTTCAAATGCCAGTTTGTTTACATATTTCCAATCTTGGTATGAAAAACCTCTAACAAATTTAATTATCTTCTGTATACTAAATGCTAGGGGTATTTTTTAAATTGTTTTTTTTCACAGTCTGGGATATGTTAATGATGAGCAACAACATTGATGGTTGCCTTTTTATTTATTGTGCAGTATCAATTTTTTTTAAAAACTCCATCTGCTTCCTAAAACTGGTATAAAAACATATATTATTGTTATTTTTTACTTACACCAAGTTCAATTTTGTAACCAACATCAGTCCTGATCACAGCTATATATTCATTCAATTCATCAGAATTTTAACCCTTTGTTTGCCAGTTTGTTTACACAATGCTGTTAAGTTTTTGTATGAAAAAACACAAACATTTAATTATTATCTGTATATGTAATGTAAGGGAGACTTTTTCTTTTCTTTTCCACAGTCTGTGATATATATGGACACATACAGTATATAGATAGTAAAAGATATCGGAAACCAGAAAAGATGCATGTATTTGTCCTATAGGGAAACATGAGGAAATGGGTCAATGTGGTGGAAAATAGTAAAGATTAATTTTTTTTAAGCCATGGATGCAGACTAAAAGCATGTAATGGTCGTGGGATCAAAAATTGTGGTTTGTATGAGTTTCAATTGCGACAATTCGGGAAAAAACTAAAAAAAAACAACTAAAAACTATGTTCCTAGTGATTGTTATTTACAAATGATTGTTACACACCTCTGGTATAGCAGTTCCAATTATTAGCCAAGCTTCCTTGCCCATAAACAAGAAGTAGTTGCACAACAGTACTGCATGTTCTTCTTCATCTCCTGCCAGGAGGGTGAGAAATTGCTGAAAACAAAAGAAGAGAAGTTACTGTAAGATGAATGTTTCACATCCTCTTCTAATCACTACACCACAGAGAGGTTTCACTCACATCACAGGTGCTCCACAGGTCACAGACACCAGAGAACGAAACTCTGTCTGGCAGAGAGGGGATGAGCGAGACAAATCTGGCAACCAGGGCCTGTGTAGGGACAGAGTCTGTGTGTCAGTACAGTAAATCTGAAAGAGGAGAAGAGCAGCCTCTCTCTACATTCACTTCAATTAAGCGGCTGACCGTGGTCTCCTTGGGGTTATTTGGGAATGTATCCAGTAACTCCTGTGGGGGGTTGAGTGATCGAATGTAACGTGTGATGAAGACGGTCTTCCCATTGAGGTCTATGACGGTGGTGAGGCAGGGTCTGTCTGGGTAGCTCTGTGCTGCCTCCCTCTCAAACTTCTCTGAAGACTGCAGTAAATGCTCAGCCTCCTGGCTGTCAAACTGCATAAAAGGTCAAAGGTTAGAGCAGTGGAATAATACAACTCGATCACTAATTCATATATGATGCTGATGAATGATGCGGTCATGAGTGGAGTGTTTGAATGGACAGTTACCTTCACTTCCTTAATCTATCACATGCAAAAGCAAAAGTGGCACAAAAAAATGATAAGAACAAATGAATACATTGATGCATGATCACCTACTTATTAGAGCACAGGCAACATGTGAACCAAAGTATTGACAGACATGAAAACTCAAATGAAATTAACTTCATGGGATGTGAAGATACACATGAACCAAGACAAACGAGCACACAATGATGCAGGCTGGATACTAAATAGCAGACAGGAGCCATCCATTAGCCCGGCACTTAAACGTGACTTACCTTTTCCCTAACAGACTCTCCTGGCACCAGCTGAGGCTCAATGGTGATGAAGATTGTGATGAAAGCTCCCTCACTCTGACTCCGTGACGCATCTAAATAACCACTAGTGCCATGGCTCCGCTCCTTACTGTAGCCCAGCAACACTGCTGGTGTATTCACCTTGAATGTTCCATCAATCTATCAGATGGAATAAATAAAATATATCAGTCAGCATATTTATTAGAGGTGGGAATCAGCAGAGCCCCAATGATACAATTTTATCTCGATACTTGAGTCACGATACGATATTATTGAGATTTGAAGCAGTCTGCGGTATGGTGAGTATTGCAGTACAATATATTGCGATTTAACTGTTTAACTGCATCTTGTGTCCACAAAATTAAATTCAATCAAGAACTGTTTTGTCAAAATGAGAGAAAATCCTCAGTTTATTCATCTCACTTCACACTTTTTATTTCTCCACAATGAGAGTCAAACACACAGACAACAAAGTATTCAGTCAAAATGAACTGAACTGATATCAAACATGTATGGACGACAACAACTGCAGCATTTTATCAAACTTTCCTCAACTTTAAGCTTCACTGCTCTGAATATTTTTGAATGAAACATAAAAAAAGCCTAACTATGCAGCATTATTTCGACAACTTCCCGACACAATATCCTGACACACATGGTGCTTATAGATTCATTAGATCTTCTAGTTTTCATATGATAGTATCTTCAGTATATTCCTAAAAGTGAGCCTGCTATGGCCTCCAGAAAAAGAATAAAAAAATGACGAAAATACTGACAGCCCACTGGACGTCGGAGCACTAAATACAGCAGTGTTCAAAATAATAGCAGTCCAATGTGACTGACCAGATTAATCTCAGAAAACCAACAAGACCCAGCTTTCGTGATATGCACACTCTTAAGGCTGTGCAATTGGGCAATTAGTTGAAAGGGGTGTGTTTCTGAGAATCTACTGCACCTACTGGTACCTTGTTTGCCATGTAGCAATAAAAGATATACTAAAAACCTGGATTAATCTGGTTAGTCACATTGGACTGCTATTATTTTGAACACTACTGTATCAATACTTATCGGCCATGAATCGATATAATATCACTATGCAAAATATTGCGATACTATGCTGTATTGATTTCCCCCATCTCCAATGTTTATCTGTGAGTAAGGCTACTGCACCTGGTAATAAATACACAACAAAGACTCTCACCCTGGACTGAGCATAAATGGTGCTAAATGGGATCTTGACGGAGCCCAGCCAGTGCTTCTCTACCCGGGTGTGTATTGACTTCCCTCTGTGTTTGTCATTCTGAGAAGAAAAGAGTTCATTTAAGAAGCAAATAAATGATACAATGTTCTGATATAGATTGCTACTGTGAAGAAGGTGTTGGAAAATGTTTTACTCACCACTCCAGTTTCATAAACCACCTCATCAAATATGTTGATGAACACTTCATCTTTGATTGATTGCAATACAGCAGCGCTGTAGTCGCCATTCGGTGCACTGGAGAGAAGAAGCTAATTTGTTGATGTGATCTTATGGATTGCATTTAAATCAAGGTGTCTGTGGTCAGGAGGCAGAGCAGAAGGTAGGTGGTTTGATCCTCGGCCCCTACTTTGTATATATACAAAGTGTCCATGTGCAAGATGCTGAATTACTCCTGATTATGGTAGTCTCTATTGTAGGAATTTTTGTATGAATGCTGGCTTGTGTTGTTGGGCGTTATATATAATTGCAGTACACCATGTTAGCTTTGACTAGCTGTAATATTAGCCACAGGGTGCAGCTTAGAGATGCATAAACTAGACTGGTCATATCCTGAATCTGTGATATTCATTTCATATTAACCCATTAATTTTAATATAAAAAACATTTTTAAAATGAACTATTTATTTATTTATATTTTTTTTGCTTGTTTATTTATTTCAAGCTGTATCTCATAGCCACCTTTATTTTTTCATAGGCTTATTCATTTATTTATTTATCTGTGTATTTATCTAACCTATTAGCTTTTAGTCAAACTTTTCGAGCATTTTATGCGCTAAATTTAGTTTAAAAGTGGAAAATGTAATGCTGACAGTAAATGTGGATATGTGATATGATTCCTCAAAGTGTTACCTTTCATTAGAGCCCAGAATGATGACTGTAGGTTCCAGGGTTCATAATTATTATTATTATTATGATAATTATAAAAACCTGTGTAAAATAGTCATTTTTTGAGATATCTTCATCAAATTTGAACTGGGAGTAGGTAATATTTTACACTTTGACCCCATTGTATTTTCCAGCTTATAAGTCCCGGCTACAATGATCTGCAGGCCTGTATTTTCCAAAAATATTAAGGCGGACAATAAAAAACAAATTTTTCACTGTGTTTCAACTTCCATCACTCAATAACAGTAGTACTTACAGTTATTCTGACTCCCTGGGAGAAAAACTCCAGTCTTACCTTTCAAATGTGTCCGAAACCAATGTTTTTTTAGGCGTTTTAAGGTTAATTTGCAGGAACGCTAGGGGGTTAATATTGACTTAAATGGCATTATTAGTGTTATTTAACTGTGTTTAGTGCGCCAAAGTAACTGGAAAGAGTCATATGTTTTGAGGTAAAGAACAAACCTATTTGGAATTGTCCAAACCCAGTAGTAAAAAAAACTATTCTCATGAAAAATTCATGTCATGCTAAAGTCATGCTATAAAATACACAGTTGTCACCTAAACGGAAGCTGCAGCTCCTCGTTCCAGCAGGGGTTTGGTCCATCAGCCGGTGTGGTTTGAAGAACTGTACGCTGGAAGGAAACCTCCACAAAGGGCCTCACTTGTACCTATATCACACCAATAACAAGCACACACAAAACACATACACAATATAGATCACATGACTGTGGAGATCTGGCTGCCTATCAGGTATAAATGACAGTTGTATTGGTTATATTGTACCTGGCTGAGGAGCCAATCACTGCCCTGGATGGCTGTCTGAGACGACTGTCCTGGTTTACTAAAAAAAAAAAACCCCACAAAGTTTAACATTCTGTCTTAAATGTAAAATACTTATTTCTGCAGGCAAATTAGGATTTGTACTTCAAGCTATTCTGAATGCTCACATGCTCTGGGGCCTTCGGATGGGGACATCGTAGGCCCGGATGATGTTGATCAGCAGTTTGATGTCTCCATCGGACAGATTCTGAGCAGTCACCTTCTTTCTCTCTTTCCTCTGAGGTTTCAGCGGCCGCTTAGGTTCAGCCAGCTTGAAAAGGTTCATTCCCAGAATCCTAATTGTGACAACAAACGTCTGTTTATATCTAGTTAACAACCAAAAAGGGACTGGATATCGCTCATTTAAACTCATTCATCATTTATCATCATTTATCGTGGGATAGGATTACAACCAACAGTACTCAGTCCCTTCAGGTATCTGTGGTTTTGTGATCACAATGCTAATTTAGAGGTGATACCTTAACATTTTATATTTTATGAGCTTTTTTGACATACAGGTGCATCTCAATAAATTATAATATCATAGAAAAGTTTATTTATGTCAGTAATTCAATTAAAAAAATGGAATAACACGTAATATAGATTCATTACACACAGAATGAAACATTTCATGTCTTAATTTTTTTAATTTTAATTTAATTTCTTGTTATTATAATGATTACTGCTTACATTTAATGAAGCCTAAAATTCAGTGTCTCAAAAAAAATTAATATTACAAAAGACCAATTTTTAAAAAGTATGTTTAATATGTAAATGTTGGCCTCTGAAAAGTCTGTCCATCTATATGCACTAAATACTAGGTTGGAGCTATTTGACTTGAACTACTGGAAATGGACTTTTCCATCATATTCTAATGTACTGAGATGCACCAGTAGAGCTGCTAAAAATGGAACCACTAAGGAAAAATAAGTTTTTTTATACTGAGTTTCTTATTATGCATCATAAATCTCTGTACTACTACTGGAAATATGCAGGATTAAATGTGGCACATAGAGTTACCATAAAGATAACTGCTGGTTGAAGTTCCACAGGTGAAAGCGTTAAAAGGTATTTTCAAGACGTCCTTGCTATTAATGACACTGCTGGCTGTTAAGTGAACAGCATCGTGTTGTTTGTGCATGTGAGCTTGGACACTGTAGGCATGAATGTACATCCTGTGCATTTACTACAGGTAAATTACTTTACATAGTATCTTTAAACATGTTGCTATAGCTGAATTTGGTTAAAAAAAATGTAACAAAAAACAAACAAAACAAGATATGCACATAATTAACAGACTATAGTTTGACGTAGATGCCCTACTGTTTTGTTTTGCTTTACAGTATGTATTTAGCAAGCAAAGCTAAATCAATGTAGCACTGTAATCTTCCACGTAGTTCTGTAATAAATATAGAATATTGTTAAAATAAGTAAAGAATTACCATATTAAATGTTAACTAAATGTAAGACAATGTTAACCTTTACCAATTCCTGCAATTTCACAGAAAAAAATTCTACACCAAAATCTCTGCAGAATCCTGGAAGGACTGCATACTACACAAGGTCTATGGTCACTACTGCACTGCTACTCAGGGTTCAAACAGAGACACAGAGGGTTGGAGAAAAAGAAAAAAACTCATACCCTGGACCTGCACCACTGTTAAAAATGCATAGCAGAAATATAACAGAAAAATGGAACAGAAAAGATTAATACATTCACATTAAAAAATGAAAAAATGCGCAAAGTGACCCAAAAGCGTGATTGGCACCGACAGTAGTACATTATTATATATAAATCTGCACAAATTAAATCTAAAGACTAAAATTAATTTCAGGTTTTCTGGTATCATGTCCATATGTTGTGAAACACCGCCTTGAGCAGTTCCAGAGGGCCGTAATACTCCGCCAGGGGAATGTCGTGTTGAGTTGAACATCAAATAAACCGAAGCAGCAGCAGGCCAAGAAGCATACTTACATCAGCCTGTGATTTATGTGGGCCCTGTCACTCTGTGTGATAGGTTGATTTGGCTGTAGATCCCCCAGTTCAAAGTAATCCAAGTTATCTAACCTTTCCTTTACAACTTGAGCAGGAAGATCAGGCACTCTTTGCAATTTTTCAATTCTTTTTGACAAGAGGAATAAGCGTAGGATATACAGAAATGATAAATTACATGCACACATGCTTGACTTACTATTTTGTGATTGGCAAGAAAGAAAAACACTGCCAAACATGCGGAACACAAAGATGAAAAAGTGAGACAGACTATGTCATCAGTTAATAATGCTTGGGGGAGTATTTACCCAATGCTTGGTATCTCCTCCTCAATCACCAAATCAGACAGCAGGTAGTGGTGTTTGGCAAGAAGAAATCTGTTGATGACCGATTCTCGGATCTGTGGAAAATGCCAACATTATGTAACACTTAGCGATCCTGCATGCGACTGGGGTAATACAAACATGTTAACATCAGATGGGCTACTCACCTTCTGAAGGTATTTGGCCACTAGGGCTCGGTGTGAATCCAGATGGTCTTTAGTGTCAACTATCTCTCCTTCCTTCAGTCTCTTCTCATATTCCTGAAATCATTTGTCACCAAAAAGAATTTGCCTCATGTATCCTCATTCAGCCATATCCATGATTTACTGCAATTTAATAAATGTTTGGGAGGCTGACCTGGAACACCTTATCCGTGACCTCCCTCTCCAGAGCAGGAACACACTTGTAATTTCGAAACTCTGCAACTTCCTGGTTCCTGAGCGTGAGCAGGCGAAATCTTTTGGACCTCTCCAACTCTTCATCGGTCACAAAGTTAAACTCTTCCTGGAGCTGTTCTAGACGGAAGTACTCTGGAGCTGTTACCTCGCCACTACTGGCCACCTGGCGAGCCACAGGTACAAAGAAAGGAGCCATGTTTTATATGAAAATAAGAAACTGTAATCTCCTGGATTTTTAAGAACTCTGTATTCTGATACCCACTTTAAGCAGCTGCATGATGGAGGCATTTTTTGGATCGTTGGGGTCCAGTCGTGACTGCGTGGCCCACTCTCCGATTTTTTTCATGTCATATAGTCCTGATGCACCAATATATGAGACAGCATCAAGACGACCCATTCCACTGAAAACACAAAGGAGAATACTTTAATACTTCTAAAAACCAATTACCATTATGTTGTTTGTTACATAGACAAGTACAAGGTTCAGGGACAGACTGAAAGCCCATAAACAGCACATGCAATACATTATACTAGAAACAGTTTTTTAAGCAGACTTTTAGGCATACATAGAATTCTGGTGTGTTTTGTCGGACAATCCGCTTGGTTTTTTCCTGTGTGTATTCGCTCAAACAAACGCTGATGCGGACCAAAGAACTGAAAAATGTCACAGCGAATGAATGCTGCATAAAAGTAGAAAAATTCTGTCAAATACACGAACCACAAGGTCAACAGCTGGACACCGTTTACAATGCTTAACAACGCTTGATAAAGTGTGGAACCAAAAATGCAACAATGTTGCAACTTCATCACTGAATTGCACCAAGTCCACAAGACTTTATAAATGAAAGTAAACTTAATGTGCCTAGGTGCCTGAAACCTGTATTCTTTTGAATGGCCAGCAGGGGGTGACTTCACTGGCTGCATAAAGAAGTCCAATTATACAGAAGTCTTTGAGAAAATTAGCCTACTCGAGTCACTTAAGAAATCACTTAATCACTTTTAATTTCTTGTTCAGCGTTTGTTTGAATTGAAAGACTCTCGATGGAGTCAGCTGTTTATTTTTGCACCTTGCTAACCAAGCTAGTTCACAAGCGCTGCAAGCTTTCGTCCAAATGAGATCACTTCTGGCTCCAAAAGATGGCAACAGCCAAAATGCCTAAATAGAGGCTTTGAATTGTAGTTCACAAACTGAAAACCTTCCCTGCTACATAGCCTTTGATGTGAAAATAAAGCTAAAGTTTTTAAATTACTTATTTCCTATAATAAATACATTTTAAGTTGTAGCATGTTGCCAGGCTTATACAACGCTGACATACACTGAAACCACTGGCTGCCTGGAGGTCTGGAAAATGTTTCCATGAATATAAACACCTGAATGCTTTGGAAAAATTTCAGCAGTGATGTTACTCATAAATGATATGTAATTTATGAGCTGAAACATGCACAACAACCAGCATGTTCCTTTAAGTGACATTACCCGCCAGGTTGTTGAGACACAGGAGGAGCGAGCAGTACACCGTCCTCCCCTTTCCCCCAAGAAACACAGCACGACAGCTTCCCAGAGGTCAGCAGGAATACTTTGTTACTGCCATCAGCCTCAAAGGAGAGGGGCGTACCTGACAAGGCAAACAGAGAGGATGAGACAGGAGATCACTGAAATGTGAGGGCTATGCATCACATTCAAATACAGATGTTATTCTTGGAGTGGGGAATGTATTTGTGGATGACAGTGTTTCAGCTCTGAGCTCGTTTAAGATGAAGATACTTACCACTTCCTACACCCTCATGGTCGATGTCCACACGCTGTTGACTGCTAAACTCAAATTCCTCATGTGGGACACCCTCTGTAAAAAATGAGGGTTCTGGCACTGGAACAAACACTTGAGCCAGGAGGGAGTGTGATGTTCCAATCTCCTCAAACACCTAGCCATACACAGTACACACACACACACACACACACACACACACACACACACACAGAACAGAAAGGAATAAAGTTCATGTTGTGACATGTTGATCAGACAAAGTGGCAGCATGTTAAATATTTCTGTATTTTACCTGCAAATTGATGCTTTTGGGACAGTTAACTATCTTGAGATTGAAAATCTGGCCAAAGTGCACTCTGAAATCAGTGTTCAGGCTGCAGCTGTCTGTTCGGGAGACTTCTTTGTCATTGTATAGGATCTTGATGAAAAGATTGCGCTTCCCAACATCGTCTCTTCGAGCTGCTTCAGGCCTAAAAAACAAGTAAATAAGCATGAAGCAATTTCTAAAGTGCAACAATAACAGTGCAGCTTATTTCACAAGTCTGTTCATTTCACTTTTCTCAAAGGAAGTGAAAAGCCTGCCAGCGGGTGAGATGAAACTTTCTCTGTGTTTCTGTTCATACCTAGGGCAGTGCTCATTGGCAGTGATGTTTCCCGATGCAGACAGCTCAGGGATCAGGATGGGCTCTCCCGGTTTCCTGCGTATCCTGGAGGCTTTCTCTCTGACCCGCTGCTCTATAGACTCAAAATCAGACTTCTCTGGAGGCTCTGGCTTTGGGGGACCTTCTTCAATGGTTCCTTCTGATTCACTCGCCTCCTGGTCTTCATCTTCTTCTTCTGTGTCATCCTGTGACTGGCCTTTCTTCTTCTTTTTTCTCTTCTTCTTTTTGGATTTCTAGAAATGGCGAACATAAGATATATGTGTGCAAGATATAAGGTCATGGAAAAAATTATTAGACCTCCCTTGTTTTTCTTCAATTTCTTGTTCATTTTAATGCCTGGTACAACTAACGGTACATTTGTTTGGACAAATATAATTGCTCAAAAATAGCTCATAAGAGCTTAATTTAAGAGCTGATATCTAGCCATTTTCAATTGTTTTCTTTATAATAACCAAAATCATTATCAAGAAAACCATGGAAAATGTCTAGATATCAGCTCTTAAATTAAACTCTTATGAGCTATTTTGTTGTTATCTAAATATTATTCAAACAAATGTACCTTTAGTTGTACCAGGCATTAAAATGAAGAAAAAGGGTGGTCTAATATTTTTTTCCATGAACATGAGTACAGAACTGTGTTGACTTAAAACCCGAAGCTTCCTTTATTTATTAGTCATTCTTATAGGTAAGAGGATTCTTTAGAGTTTTTGCTTGTTATGTTAATTATATTAAATAGGTACCACAGCCCTACTAAGACTGGATTTGTGAGGCTGATATTGATATTTGTATAAAACAGCACCACATCCATAAAAAAAATCTAATTCGTGAAATACAAGTGTTATCAACAGCAGGGGTAGTTTTTTGCGTTCCCACTGGGTTTTGTTCCGTCCAGTGCATAGCTTCTTACCACACCGGATGCGTTTCAGGAGTGGAGTGTTTAGCCAGTCTCCATTGGCAACAATTTACACTTGTGGCCACATCGCAGCTGGAATACAAGCAGCTGCACCAGTGGAATTAACTACAAGCTGGAAGTGTCTATTTGGAAATATTTTGTAGTTTAACACAATCAGCAAATACATTTTCTTGTGAAATGTCTGGTGTAACTGGTAACATGTGATACGAGTTTATTAACTGGAGGGAACATTTCTAGACTGCAACATCCATACTCTCTGGTGTAAAAACTGCAATTTATTTTTACTGATCAAAAATCACAGCACCAATATATGTGCAGAAAGCTAATATGTGCAGATATTAACCAGACCGATTTATCAGTACCTGCTTCCTTCTCCAGAGCTTCCACTCCTCCAGCTGTTTCTTGTACTCAGCAAGCTTTCTCTGGTAATCCTCCTCAACCTCTGCCTCCAATTCCACAACCTCTGCCAAGATTTCATTCTCATACTCTAGCTCATCTGAGGCACGGTCCACATTCTCTCTGGAATAAGGTTGGAAAAAAAAGACACAACAGCACATAAATGAAAAGGCTACAAGCATCTGTAGAAGACGGTAATGAGAAAATAAACACATTATCTAGCGAGCATTAGTTAGGGGTAGGGTTGTCACGATACTAAAAGTTTCAAATCGATACCGATACTCAGGAAAATATTCGATACTGGATACCATTTTCAATACCACAAAGACAAAAACAAAGACCCCAAAATTTAACAGAAATATTTTTATTAACAAGTAAAATGCAACATGTAAAAATTAACAGAACCACAGGTTAAATATTTATAATAAAAAACAGTTGTGCAAAAAGAAACTGCAACAATGATAACAAGCTTCAGATACTCGATACTTTTGAAAATGAGTATCGTATCCGGATACAACGTTTTAGTATCAATACTTTTTTGAGTATCGATACTTTTGATAACCCTAGTTAGGGGTAATAGTGAATGTGTATGTGAATGTATTGTCTTACTAAACAAAAAGACTTACTTTCTGAGGTAGAGCTTAAACGGAGTGTTGGTGAAAGTCTGAAAGTCTCTCATGGCCTTGATCTCCTTCCACAGTTTCACTATGTTCTTCAGCAGAGTCCTGTCTTTCTCCTGCTCATTGTCTCGCAGCTGCCGAGTGTTTCTGTGATATTCAGGGGAAAAAATCATAGCAGACATGGTGTAAACGGCTGTTTGGAAGAAACCTGCCAACTCGAATGTCGAACGTCTATGTTTTTTTTTGTTTGTTTTTTTAAATCTGTTTATTGAAACACATCACATCATGTTACATGATCTTTACAAATAAATGCAGGATTTTTTTTCTTTTCCTCAAATAAACAGACATACAAACAAACAAACAAGTAGAAAACAAACAAAACATTATCCCACCCCCCACCCCAGTTGGTCTTCCCTTTTCAAACAGAATATCTTATCAACCACCTTACATTTGTACATTCATATTGATGTAAGAGCACAGCTGGACAAAAAAAAATGTTGTTCATTCCTACACCGTAGGAGTTGCAGCTTCATTATCAAAATGTGAAATTAGAGGCTGCCATGTAGTATAGAATTTCTCAGTTGATCCACGGAGTGAAAATTTGATTTTTTCTAATTTAAGGAATGACATTAGGTCAATCTGCCAAGATTGTTCTGCTGGGGGTTTAGGCAACTTCCAGTGTAGAAGGATACACCTGCGGACAATCAGAGAGGCAAAAGCTAAAACATTTAATGTCTGCTTACTGAATTCGGAATAACTTGAGGGAACTCCAAAAAATATGATTATTGCATAACGGACCTAGGAGGACAAGATTGTTTAGCTTGAGATGTTTGCGAAACTGTGTCCATATTTTCAAAGTCGACAGGATTACAGGATTTGAGGTATAACTTTTTTACCGTTTTTATACATACTCCAGTATGTATTAAAACATGCATACATGGGCAAAAAAAAAAGATATATATATATACAGTACTGTGCAAAAGTCTAAGGCCTGTTTTGATAATGGACACTTATTTTTTGTAAAACTAACTCACTTGAGATGATACTATAAAAATAATGTCAAGGAGTTCAATGTTTTATGTTTCAGCCCCGAAGAGGCATGAGGTTAGTTTTCACAGTAATCTTGCATATTTAAGTGTGTTTTGTGTTTAAATAAGTTTTGTATAAAATTAAACCTAGTAATTCATGCTAGCAAACTTTGATACAGTAAGCTAGTTTTGCTCAAATGAATACTCTTATATTTCTGTGTGTTTTATAATTGTTATTGCAACTTTCAGTTCAGCTCATTGGCTCGTTCATGCACGGCCACAGAACTGAACGCTCGGCCGTGTTTCAGTTCAGTGAGTATTGATATGCAGTCATAGATAAAATCAAAAAACAAAACAAAACACAGATCGATAAAATTCCATGTGATCTACCAAATTCTCAACGATCATTAATCATCCTTGATTAATTATTCCCATCCCTAGAACCCATTTTTTTTGCCTGAATAGGACTTGGATGGAACACAATCTGGGCAACTCACCTAATCTCCAGACTGTACTCAGATATCCTCTGATGCATGGCTTGAGTCAGGCTGTTCCCACCATGGATCTCAAGTATATTCCGCAATGCACTCCTCAATCCATTCAACTACAGCACACAGGAAACACACGATGTATTGTATATATGTGGCTTATGTGAAAAATACAAGACATTTCTAGGTTTATTCAGGATTGTAAGGAAGTTTTACAATTGAAGTTTACCTTGTCAGTAAGGTGTCCTGTGAGATTGTTGCGCTGCCTGGTTAGGTACTGATCATACAGCTGAGCCAGACGGGCCCCCAGGACATGTTCCCGACTGAAGAGTGGGTGATGGGAGAAGATCAGCCCAGAGACATCAACATCAAGTTGGTAGTCTCCCTCGGGGTCCGCCGCACCAGCGAGATAAAGATTAGCATACTTGGACTTGAGCGCCTGGGGAATACAACATCCAACAACAACAACATCCATCATGCAATGAGCTGGAAAATGATAATCACAATGAAATATACTCAGCGCTTGTTGTACGCTTGAGTGTATCTAAATATGTGTGCAAGCTTAAAGGAAGCATGAAATAGCTGGCAAAATGGATAGCACCATCGGGGAGCGCTGTAATGAAAAGTCATGCATGACAGTAATGTAAAATAAACACTCCGTTGAACTACAATGGATGCTGTGTTTCCTCGATGATCAAATGTGGCAGCTGTGCCTGTTCACAGTACAAAAAAATACATGGGAAGACAAGAGTTCTGTGGGGGTTTCCTACAAAGACCCTCCCAGCCAGTGAACCATATATGAACGCATATTTGGATCTGTGCGACCTGCATTGTCTGCTTTTTAAGGGTTTCCATGTTAGTCACCTTTTAGCCTCTGTGGTCAGTCAGAGGATTAATGAATGTAGGAGTGTGAATCAGGTCCAGAATTATCTGCTTCCAATAAGGATGCAGAGGACCATGCAATCTGATACATAATTTATCTCTGACACCTAACCATAAATTATGAATCAGTAGGTAAATTGCTGTCAAATATCACACAGATAAAACACTTTACATGTGTTATCCAATATTTACGAAAAATTGTAGTCGAAAGGCAGCACTCTTACTTGTCTTGAGGACCGTTTTGTTTGGTTTATTTGGTTTTACCGAATTTCATTTTTGGTCCTCATATTTTCACCCTAAACTGAAACGGAAAACAAATATTTGAACAAGACCAATTGTTAAAGTAGTTGACTCTTTTATTATCTGTTTTATTCTTTTGTTAGAAAAATAATTTTGTAAACCATTACAATTAACTTTTTTTTTCCAATACATTTTGACTTTTAGACTTAACAAGATATTGGAAATGTTTGCATTATACAATAATCTAATTCTATATCTATTTGTTATTTTGTTAGAAAAAATATTTTGTAAATCATTAGATCTAACTATTAATTTTGACTTTTAGACTTAAGTTATTGGAAATGTTTGCATAATACAAGAATCTAATTCTACATTTAATATAGTGCCAACAATATTAAATCCTTATCTGCATCGGTGCAATAATACCAGGTTTAAATGCAATGAATGAACAAACGGGACAAAAAACTGTGCAGCATTTAAATGTTGGTTTCATGTTAGAAATAAAGCTTTGAACTATTACAATCAGATGAGAAATACGCAGATGTCTCCTGATTACTGTTGATCCTAAAA
The DNA here is from genome assembly GCF_030273125.1 of Centropristis striata. NCBI lineage: Eukaryota > Metazoa > Chordata > Actinopteri > Perciformes > Serranidae > Centropristis > Centropristis striata. The sequence continues at coordinate 18,580,160 of NC_081525.1, read as the reverse complement.
CCAGCCTATAGCAGCCAACTGGATTAAAGTGGTGCATTACTAAGCTGTGGTGAGTTGGTGAGTGGTTAGCTCCGACCACTGCTTTGAAGCATTATTAGGAAAGTGTACAAAAAGCGGTAGTTAAGTGCACAGGGGGTTGACATTTTTCTGACCTGGCTACTACCTGCCCTGATGTGAACATGCTAGTTCACTTGCAGTGCTATACCGGTTTCATGATATACCATGGTTTGAAAATTGGCAGTTATCATATCATGTACATGTATCTACTTTCAAAAGGGAGTTTCTTCATTTTAATTTATTTTTTAAATTGTTTTTGTTTGGAAATGTTAGTGAAAATAGAACACAGTAAGTATGTACATATATTGACCCCCCCCCCCCCATTTTGAACAGGCATAAGAGCCTTTTCCCTCCCACCCCAACCACTTAAACATATTGTACACACACCGAAAGGAAGAGAAAAACATCAACGAAAAAATTTAAACACACTGCACACATACTCTACATTAAATACTGTAAACACTGTAAAGTACATAGACTGTAAAAATGAATGTACAAAGTATCAAGATAAACATAATTGAAATGCTCTGATATGAATTACTTCAGATCAATGTGTTATAGGGGTTACCTGTAAGAGAAGATTTTTTTTCAATTAAATGTTTTGAAGTTTCAATTATAACAAAATGTTTGTTTAACCAACAAATGATCATAACAATGACTCATTTTCATTTAGTCATTGTAACTGATAACAATAATAATAATTATAATGCTGTATTATTGATTATCCCTGGAACGCACACTAGTACTCAATACTGCAGCTGTGGGTATTGGGTCAGATCTTTTTTGTTTCTTTTTGTTTCTTTTTTGTTTCTAACAAAAAAGATACAGATATTCATATTAAAGCTAAAATTCAATTTCAATTCCAGCTCTTCTCTAAGAGATATTTTCACATTTTCTATTTCTTTTAATGCTCACAGTGTCGTATACTGTCTGCAGAGATGATATCACAGATGTGTTAGCCTCCACCTCTGCTCTCTTCCCTGATGATAAACGCCTCCTCCCTCTCCCTGTTCCTTTGTACCAAATGCCAAACTGCCCTTTTGCTTTTTTTTCAAAATGGCAGCAGGGTTAGAGAACACTCAAATCTGAGGGTGCCACCACAATTTCAGTGTATTAGTGTGCACAGCGCTTATGTGGCATATAGATGGAGTGATGGAAGGGAGAGTGGGCGTGTGTCTGACCTTCCTGTACACAGTGTGCAGTGCGGGGTCCAGGTCCTCCTCCATGTGGAAGAGAGGGGGTCTAGTGGATGATTCCTTTATGGGGTCAGGCAGAGCCATGATCCTGCCGTCATCTCCAAACCACTTCTTACCCTTGATAAAGAATTTTATAAAAAAGTTTTGTGGTTAAAGGTTCAGAGCAAGTGACGCTGTTGAGCTTGATGCATTGGTTGAAATTACCTCCTCCATTTTTAAAATGCGGTTCTCCAGAATGTTCTCATTGGTCAGGGATACAGGAGGTCTCTCGCCTACATACAGACCCTCGTCCTCCACATAACGAGGCTTCATGTTTTCAGCCAGTTTAATGGAGGTTGGGACTGTGACGATGACAGATTAACCATTTTAATGGTCTCCTCAACAGAATATTAAAACTGACATGAAATTATTTGAAACATGCGAGTGTGACTCAGATGGTTAAGGACATTACCTGTTCGAAAACTCGGGGTGAAGAGGTGCTCACTCTGTCGCTGAAGAAGTCGTTGGTACCCAACATACTCTGCTTTCTTAACTTCCAGGAAGTCCTGTGACGATTGTTCTATAACAAATACATTTTCCTCTTCATCTCGCACAAGAGGAGCTTCTTCATTCTGGGGGAGGGGGGCGAAGAGTATAAGGCATTTGGATAATAAAGTAAATCAAAGCAACTGCAGCTAAAAAACAGTTGGCATGATATGCACAAATCATTTATTGCAATATTATTGTTCGTGTCTTACCTGGTCTTCATTGTCCTCTTGATTATCGACTTCGGCATCTTCCTGCTCTTCAGCCTCTTCTGCTTCGTCATCTCTGTCCTCCTCAGAGGATTTTTTCTGTTTGTCTTTTTTCTTGTTCTTCTTCTCAGCCCCATCTTGTGGATCTGGTTCAAAGTTGAGCGTAAAGAAATTGTACGCTTCCTCAACAGTGGGTAGGCCTTTTCCTACCTGTATTAAAAGAATATATATAAATAAATAAATACAACATTAATAATTTATTCTTAAAAGATTGCAATCTTGTCTCGAGCCTTACTCGTCTTGCTGCTTCTCGGAACTTGACCCTGGTGTTGAGAACCCCAGGGTCATCGTGTCTTCCAGCTCTTTCTGGATCAGCCTGTAAAACACTTGGAGTTAAACCTTCACTGCACTGGGTTGGATCATGATAACAGGACTACTGAGGTAGATGCTCACCTCTCTGTCAAACCTTGTTACAGTCTCTCTGTCTCTGAGGCTCTGTAGGCGACTGGCTGGCTCCAGAGAGGCCTCCTGCTGCTGAAGGGTCTCACCTCTAGACTGGAACAAAAGAGGCCATACTTTTACATCCATACTTTTCATATAGGTACAGGATATATTTAATAATCTTAGTCAAACACAAAGAAAAACTGTGGGTTTACTCTGGCTGCTCTCAGCTTCTCTTCCAAGCGGCGTGTCACGACAGTGTCTAAATGCTGAGAGCCCTGAGTATGTTGGATTCTTGAGGAGAGACCTAGAAGACAAAGCACATCATGAAACAATAATTGCATGCATCACTCAGTATTGTATTGTATTTTACTATCTCACACCATATGTTGGCAAAGAATGCTTGTCAGCCTCTCAGTTTTGTTTACTGATTCTCTGACACGATATTTCCATTTCCATATTTATACTGTCTTTAAAGTTATTTGAGTTGGCTAAAGTCGATTATGACTTTATTTTGAAAAGCTTAGGTCATTTTGTTCTACAAAAACATTTTTGTAATAAGACATCCTTGCTTGCTTCAAAGTAAGCATGAGCATGAGAAATAGAGGCGAGTTTTGTCAAAACATGGAAACTTACCTTTCTGAGAACCAGTCGGAGGTCTTGACAGAACCACAGGGTCTGCTGCCTGTTCAGCTGACCCCTCATCTTCACTTCGGTGCTGAATGGTGCTGATCTCCTCCACATCATCATCATGCGACTCATGAGCTGAAGACTGGTCAAGCAGCTAATATATTCAGAGAAATGGGAGAATAATGCACACATACTGTTCTGTAAGAGTTTGAAAGTATGATTTTTTAAGGGATAAAAAGGGTTCAAAAGGGATTAAATAGTGCAGGAGTAAGATATACCTTTTTCTTCCGCCTTTGTCTCTGAGCCCTTATTGTGTGTTTCAGTGTCTCTCCTGGGTCTTCCTCGCTGCTTTGAGGTTCCTGGTGCAACACAGGCATACAAATAAGACAAGAAGCAAGAGCCATCCTGCATATACAAACTGTATATTGACACTGCTATGTAGCACAGCTGAAAAGGGGCTCAGAGGGAAGACAGCAGGATATTGGTGTTGAGCAGCCAGCAGCACACGCAGGAGGGCAGCTACAGTCTAAAGGCTAAGCTTCAAAACACACACACCAACCTTCATTGTAGCTCGCAGCCTCTCCTCACTCAATTTGGTAGACGGAACCAGAGCCTATCGAGTATAATTAGATTTACTAAAGCGTTAGCAGCTCTGTTATCCGTGTTCCTGTGTATTTGTGAGTGTGTATCAAGTGAGACACTCCTCCAGGTCATGTTGAGTCTTGTTAAGAAGGGCTCTTATCTTCACCCTGTTAAAATAATCGCCTAAGTCATTTTTTCAAGTTTTGCAGGAAACACAAAACACTTTACCAAAAGTTTAACATATGAGATTTATTGATAATTTTACACTAAAAAATGATGCAACAAAGGATGGCTATTGGCATAGTAATAACACTGTGTGTAAATTATGTAACTTAAGAGAAATAAATGACTTGGGCAATTTTTTGAACATGCCTTTGTGACTTAAGCAAGATATGGTAACACTTTATTTTGAAGGTGTCTACAGTCACACAAGCCTGTCAGAAACATGACATGACAAGTATCATGAGCATTAATGTTACTTCAAAGTGTCATTAATGTTCATGACACATCCCATGTCATGTTTATGACACTCATGTCACTCTTATGTAGAGACCTTAGAGTAAAGTGTTACCAATATTAGTGTCAACAATAAAACACCGATACACTTAACTGATAACTAAACAATCTCCCTCTAGCTCTTCTTTACTGGTTTCTTATCTGATGCCTATGAATGTGGCAAATTGTCAAAGAAGTGATGATCTTAAAGGGGTAAAATCACATGATCTGATCAACTGAGGATGTAGGCGATTTACCATAGGTGGCCGGCGTCATGAGGAGATGATTTAGGCACCAAAAAAATGACAAAAAATGACTTAGGCGATTATTTTAACAGGGTGACGTTATTCACTTTGGACTGAATGAACGCTACACAGTTACTGACAGTCCACATAAACAACGTAAGATATAATGTTTAGCTGTAATAACATTCTTTTAGGTAATAACTTTTATAACATTACCTGAATATCGTCCTCATTTTTGTTTTTCACCAACGTTTCTTTCAAAGCACGTCGTTTCTTCCGCAGTTTTTCTCGAATGTCACTAAGTTAGAAGAGAAATAGGGGCAGTCAAGACCACCGGCTAAAGTTAGCGTAGCTAGCAGAGACGTCTAGCGTTAGCTAACTACACAACGTTGCATTAAACGAAATGGAAGAAACCTGAAAGTGAACAACTGTTACCTTGTGGAGGCCAGCGTGATGAGGATAGTTTTCTTTACAATCAAGAAAGTGCCTAAAGTCTGGTGAGGAGTCTGGTCACTGTTGTTGTGGTTTAAGCTAGTCGGTATTAAATTATAATGTATGCATCCCTGTGCTCGTATCGATTGTGCCCAAAATGGTGTTTTTTCCGAGCTAACGGTAGATATTTTTTTCTCAATACTTAGCAAACGAGCGCCGTTATCGCTGCCTAGTAACGAGATAAACTACTCTTCAACCTACCTTGAAAATCAACCCCGATCCTTCGTTTACAGGAAGTCCTGCCCCAGCGTTGGCTGTAATTGGCTACCACGAAGCTTCGACGACGACGGGTCCTTTTGATTGGATGCGAGTGCCATCAGTTTTATGTCGGTAAGTTTTTTTTTTCTTTTTCTTTATTGTAAATATGCTCATAAAGGGACCACCGACACATAGTTAGAAACAAATGAAAGAGGATAGAAAAACAAAGAGAAATAAGTGAAAGCCTTTTAAAAAAATGAATAATAATTAATTATTTAAAAAAACAATGACCCCCCCCCCCTTTCAGCAATCCTGACTCCATTCGTCTGATGGCCTTTCAATCAAATACTTTTGTGACGTAGCCTACTACGGAGTCCGAGAAGCCATAAAAGTATTTTTCCTCTTTAGCTGTTGTTTTTGGCCCATAAAAATACAAAGGCTGACCCGTTTTGACTTTCCATTATATATTTCGTTATGCCTTCGTTTCACACATGCTTCTTGTTAGCTTTCTTGTAACCAAACACTATCAGTCCAAGATGTTTATTTAAGTTATTAATGATCCAACTCCCAGCCAAAACAAATAAATCAAAAACGTATTCAAGCTTTATGAAATAATATAATTACAAATCAGTAGATAAGTCTCTATAATAATAATAATAATAATAATAATAATAATAATAATATACCTAGCAGTACAAACATTTGTATAAAAATATAGTTTGAACATACCATATATGTAATAAAACAATCAAAATGAGCAGTTTGTGCTTTGTGTTTTCCAGGTTCTATGCATAGTCCTCTGCCAGTGTGTCAAAATAGTTTGTGTCTGCATAGATAAGAAATCCAGAGAACAAGCTGTCAGCCCAGCCTGGGTCTGCAAATAAACCATTCTGATCATTGAAGAAGATCTCCAGCCACACCTCATCTTCTGGGTTCAGGTATATCACAGTAGACCCTGATGCTACGTCGTGGTTCCCTGTGTTGGCATCAAAGGTTTTAATCCGATACTGACCATTCTGCACCAGACCAATGGCAAGGTGTTTGTTGGCCAGCGTAATGTCATAGGAGAAATAATAAATGCCTGGGAATGCACAGATGAACTTTCCCGTCTGTGGGTTGTAGTGTCCACCCTCATCAAACAGGATCTTGTTGAACTTTATGGGGATTTTCTCAGCAGGGTAGCTGCTGGTGATCCCCACTGAGAAGGCAGATTTAGGCAACAGGCTGCCACACTTGCAGATTCCTGGAGTTCCACGTGGTCCTCTTTGTCCCTTGTCTCCTTTCTCTCCTTCGCGGCCTGTAGAACCAGGTAAACCAACACCGCCGTTCTCTCCTGTAGGGCCTCGTTTCCCTGCAGGGCCACGATCACCTCGACCACCAATCTTACCTGTTGGTCCAACTCTGCCTTTCAACCCTGAAATAGAAAAATCATGTCAGGATCATCATTTCTGCACAGTTACTGATAGAATGATGCAATTCACTGCCATATGATTCAGTTTCTGCTCTGCACTTGTTGAACCTGACTATTATAGGAATAGTCAACAGACACACAAAACTCCACCCAATATAATGCATTAAGTCAGCCTGGGAACGCAGCCACCTTGACATTTGAACAGCAGAGTTTTAGCTTGAATCCTCCAAGCTACAGTATCTTAAATCCAGTTGGTTACACAGAAAATACCCTGGAGCTACGGAAAACGGTGATTCACTGTGTGTTTGTACAAACACAAGTGGGCTATTCTGAATATGTACCTTCATGTTCAGATGGAGGTATGTGTCTGAATTCCTTTTTCCACACATAATGGAAAACACTGGTGCATGACGTTTATATAACTGACAGATTTATTGCTGATAAGACTGCATAGATAATATCAGTACGTTGGTTCTGCTGGAAGAGACAAACAAACACAGTCTTTCCAAATATTTCTGCAACTTTATGGCACCTTTACCTGTGTGGAATTTTTTACCTTCTGAAATAAAATAAAAAGAAGAAAAAGAAATACATTCACATTCACCAATGGCTCTTGACTTCACTTGACTCTAGCCCTATGACTTGAAAATACTTGAAACCTTCCCTAAGTCCAAAAATGAGAAAAGCATGTTATTTAAAAAGTGTACAGTTGTACCCACATGTATGCATGCCATGAATTTCCTGAGCAAACTAGCATGAACACTATTTATTCCCAGCAGGTTGACAGTGAGTAACTCATATCCACTTTGTGTGAACCAATCCGACAGCATATCCAATCAAGTTACAGGAGAGAACCACAAAGAACAAATAAAATAAATAAAAAATATAAAAAGCATTCATGATTTTTGTGAAATTTAAAGTTCTCTGTTGTTAAATTGGCATTATACATTTCATGATGAGCACATTATGACTTGTTTAGGTCTCAGAACTCAAAGGTTAAAACTTGGGACCTGGTACTTGGGATTTGTCTATCTCGATTTTGGACATGACTTGTTATTTGCCTGTCTTGAATCATTACTTGACTTGGGACTTGACTTGGGACTTAAGTACAAAGACTTGAGACTGACTTGACTATAGTGAGCTAAAATGTTTTTCAAGTAAAGTACCTTTTAGCTTTGTGATGTCCATGATGTTGATGTTCTTCTACAAAGATTAGTCATTCATCTTAAAGCCTGCAGCGGGTGCTATTCTAAATAACTCCTGCATAGTTTGTCTCACACTTCATTTCATAACCATGCTATTAATGGCATGAGTTTTCAATGGAACTCATTAATTCATCTTCTCTACGTCAGCTCGCGCTCATGCCAACTGTGAAGCGAGGAAACTTTTCAGTGCCAGCTCTCCTGCACACAGCTGTAGTATTTATTTTCAGCACACAAACTAATGCTGTGTCTGTTTATGTTTCATAATATACCTGGTTCTCCCTTTTCTCCCTTTTCACCCTTCCTGCCATCTCTGCCATCTCTTCCCGGGATACCCACATTCCCATCTGCTCCTGGGGGACCACTGGGACCAGGTTTGCCAGGCAAGCCCGGTGACCCGGGGACACTGCAGATCAGACGTGGTGCTCCTTTCAGTTTGGTCTCAAACAGCTGTCCAAAGACACAGTGGCACAGACAGACTACTCCCATCAACGCCCACATCTTCAAATCTGTGAACGCAAAACAGCACATTTTAGGAAGCATTAATAACATGTAGTATGCTCTTGGGACATCTCAGATGTCTTTCCACACTAAGATCAAAATCTTTCCAAACTGGTTGCACAATATGAAGCATCATTAGTCAAAAATAAAGAACAAAAGTGCTTCGTGTTTGCGGATATTCAGAGCAAAGGGTGAAAGGAAACAATACGACAGAAACTGTGTTGTGGTGCCAGACTCTTAAATAGGTTCTAATCAGAAAATGGAGCCTGTTATCAGTTTTCACAATACTGTAAAACACTTACAAGTGTTGTCATGGTGGCAGACAGACCAAAAGCATATCAGTGAATCTAATTTGCGATCAAATACAGCATGAGGCCAGATGTGACTCTCGTAATGAGAAGCAATCGCTATTTGACTCTGTCTCACACGCCGATGTTCTCATCCACCACAGAATTGCATGTGAGACCTCAAACGAAACCTTTGTCTCTGTTCCAAGTCTTCTTTTTTCCGCCAAAACATTCCCAAGTTATGACATAACATCCAGTGCAATCTCTGTCAGGGGAACCTAATCATGAGGCAATGGCAGAAACATTATACATTTATGTTACAGGGAGAGAAAGACAAGATCTCATCATGCATAACTGTCTTTCACTGAGAGGAAATAGCTCCAAAGTAATAATTTGAATGATGAAGATCCAGCAGTGCTGAATGAGGGACTAGAGACAGATGTTGGACATCAGACATTCCATAATAATGCCATCTATGACCGCTTAGCAACAAGATGTGTTCTTCTGCAAGAAAGTAGAACAGTTTGACCAAATGCAAAGTAAGGTTTAGCGATGAGATTTACGTAATTCATGAATACACATGCTTGTTCCGTGACTTTTTGCCCACGTGGGTGTGAGTATGTGAGTTTTGCATCTGCTCTCTGGCTCTCTGTTGGTGGGGGCGTTGAAACATGTGTGTCAGCTTTACAAAGAAGCATCATCCACTTCTCTTTATTTAAAAATAAGTGTATTTTTATGAGAACATGTTTTTCTTGGCATTACACATTTCTCTGTCAGTGCAAGATTCCAGCACCTTAGATAAATGATGTGTTCTTAAGACGGTAAACACAGAGACATAAACAGGAAGGGACACACAGACGCAGGACATGGAGAAGTCTGAGCTGCTCTGTGAAACGCACACAGCCCCTCCGTACTGCATGTTTTTGATTTTGAGGGTAATGACCTGGCCACTGAGCCAGTGTGAGGTCCTGTGAGAGAGAAACCCCGCCCGCCGATTCCGCTCTGCAGCGATGATGTCAGCATTAGTAAAATGGCTATTATTAAAGAAATGTTCGTCTCTTTATACACACACACAGGTGTGAAATTCATGTGAAAAGTGCTCTGACTTGGATGAATGTGCATGCAATATCATTATCATTAGCTACACCTTTAAAATGGGAATAAGTCAATATTCATTTAACCCTCCTGTTATGTTCTATTCTCAGGAACAGCAATAATATTCGTGGGTCAATTTGACCCGGGGCATGTTTAATTATCCAAAAGTGTCAGAAACTAAAAAATGCCAATAAACATTGTTTATATTTCATTAATAACTCCATTACTAACCATTTCAATCAATGTTTAGTGAAATGATGTTCTTTACCTCTCACATATTATGGTTCAATGAGGATAATTCACTTGTTTTTCACCCAAAAATGCATCTTAAAATGTTTTTATGTACATTGGAAAGACTTACATATAAAATACCATGGTTTTACTTGACATACATTCATTTTTTATTTTTATTTTACATTAAAAACAAAACAAAAAACTTTTAACTATTTTTTTTAGATTTTTACATTTTTAAATGGGTCAATTTGACCCGCAACATAATAGTAGGGTTAAAAAATAAAACGAAATGCACACAGCCTGTACTCTGTAACCATCAGGACTTCCGTGTGGCTCTGATGTCACAACTATACTATACTACAGAGTGTCATGTAGGATTTGCCACATGACATGCACAGTTGCAAGTCCCGAGTCTATTAACTCCAACGGGAGAAGGGAATGCAAGCACAGATTATGGGCAACTCTTTCACCTTGGACTCACCAGAGTAAATATTGGACAACTTTTTAAAAAGCAACATATCATCCAAACATTTTGAGGCTAAAATGACATTTTTCAGATGGACATATCAGGAAAAATGAACTTTCTTTAAGACCTGTATCTGTCTCAGGTTCTCAGCAACACACTCTCACCAGATCTGGCAATACAGATACTGTTATTGTTGATTACCGTTACCGTTGTTTGTGAGCGCCCTAGATAACTCATTTTCGTGTTAGCTGTAAATATGCTGTAACTGTGACACACGGGTTTCATTACGGCCACTTTGTTCAAAATCTGTCTCTGTTTCAGCAACTTACTTGCAAAATCTGATAACACAGATAACGATAACTTTAGTCAAACTCTCGTCAGATAAACTGTTCCTGAAAACACTAGCTTGCTAATTTTCATAGTGCTAAATGTGACTGTTGGCTGAGTAAATATCTAATGTTAGCAAAAGAAAATATAAATAGATTATGCTTGATGTTCACCATATTCCAAACAAGAGGGAGGAGAGGTGACCACGCCCACTTAGGAGACAGGAAGTTTATACCATTTCTTATTTATAGCACCTTGTAATGCCATCCTCTGTCATATACTAATAGAGTATTTTTGGTGAAGCTTATGAAGTGTTATCTGTTGCTATAAAGTATCTTTGCTAGAAAGTGCCATTACAGTTGGCTTATATTTTACTGACTCCCAGAGTGCATTAATAAAAGACCCAACAGAAGGACTCTTAAAGAGACAGGCGCTAAAACGGAGCATTTCAGAGTGAGGCTGAATATTGATATATTCAGATTAACGACAATGAGAAAAATGTATATTTCTGAACAATAAAACGTGAAAACATGTTCTTGTAGAAAACCAAAATAAAGTTGTGTGAACCTGAAAATGAACATAATATGTCCTCTTTAAATATTTATGTTCTCACTGTATTCCCAGCCAACAGGTGAAGCAGGACACATTCTGCAGATGAAATGAAAGCTCTGCGTTTTGGCTGTGCTTTACTGAAAATGTCTGTGTCCACTTAGGCAATGGCAGCCTCTGTGATGGCCTCTAGCTGTTTGTAATTGATGTCAGACAAGTCTATCATTCCTCAGGCGGCAGGTGGTTTATAATACCAGGCTGTCATGTTAGAAAAGTTTGAAAAAGAACAATTAGAGACATCTAACATCTTGCAGGGAGATAATTTACAATTTATATTGAAATAAATGTTCTAAGAAGCCAAGCATGCATACATGTGGGTACAACTGTACACAAACACTGACATGCACAGGCAGGTATTTGCAAAGTTATTCAAAGTATTCCCTCAGCAAGTTCCACTGCAACTTGTATATATCAGTAAAATCTATAATGTTCATAATTTCCTTTAACCCTCCTGTTATGTTGTGGGTCATAGTGACCCATTTCAAAGTTTGAAAATCTAAAAAAAAAATAGTTTAAAAAAATAAAATAAAAATAGAAATGTAAAATAAAAAAATAAAAAAATCAGTCATGTAAAACCATTGTGTTTTATATGTAGATATTTTAAGTGTACATAAAAATGTTTAACATACATTTAAAAAAAATGAAAAACCAGTGAGTTATCCTCATTGAACCATAATCTGTGAGAGGTAAAGAACACCATTGCACTAAATATTTATTGAAATGGTTAATAATTGACTTATTAATGAAATATAAACAATGTTTATTGGGATTTTTTCGTTTCTGACACTTTGGATAATTAAACATGCCCCTGGGTCAAATTGACCCATGAACATTATTGCTGTTCTTGAGAAACGAACATCACAGGAGGGTTAAATATTCTGAATGAACAATGTTCTGTGACAGACAACAAACAGTACAGAGGTATGTAACCAGTGCTCTTACCCCACAGTTGGCAGCTATTCATCTCCAAAGCTGATCAGAATGCTCAGTGTTGAGTGTCTTCGTCCTATCTGCTCAGATTCCAGTCTTTATGATGATTTGACCCCCTGGTTAACATGTTATTCTCCCTTTTTTTCTGCTGTGCTCTCTGATATCTTCTTGCAGAGCTCAGCTGCTTCGCTACTGACAGCGTTTTGTAGTGCAGCAGCAGCAGTTTGCTCTCACTCCATCCCACCCTCCCTCCTCCTGCCCCTCCTCCCCTTATCCACTCCCTTTTCTCTTGCCCATAAACTTCCCAAAGCAAACAACTATGATCCACACAGCCGCTATGTGCGTACAAAATCGACTCCATTATGTCATGGATGAAGACTCCTTAAATCTGACACACTCAGTGTAGAGGTCAGCAGCTTAGACTCTGCAGAAAGCTGTTGTTCCATGAAAAGTCAGATTAATAAATGGGGACCAGTCATTTGTGCCATTTTGACCTCAGTGTTGATCTCATTTGTATTTCTGACAATCACCCCTAGATGGGGCCAGAGCTGATGTATGGAAGTGTTTGGGGATTACTTCCTAGCCAGATATGTTCAACTGAGGCCACCTACAATTTTTCCCCAATTTATATGTGTATATATATATATATATATATATATATATATATATATATATATATATATATATATATATATATATATATAACCATAATAACTTATGGTTGTTTACTGCAGTTTGACTGAAAGTCTCAGACTTTTAAAGTTGTTGGTTTTTTTTTTTTACAGTGTAGATGATTATTATCACATGAATATTTCAGACATCTTTATCAAGGGGTCCCAAATAAGCACCGTTTTGTTATCAAAATGTCAAACAGGTTGGTAGGGTTATTATCAGTAACTTGGAACTACAGCTGTCTTTTTATTAATTATAAATGCCAAATAGCAGAAATGTATGTATATAATGTGTATAGAATGTATGTACATGTCTTGTTTTTTATATTCTTATTCTGTTTTCCATATCTATGTTTCTGTATCTTGAGCTGCTGTGTCAACTAAATTTCCCCACTCGGGATGAATAAAGTCATAGCTTATCTTATCTCTTAGGTAAGTGTACTTAATTAAATATAGTATAGGACCTACTTTTTACTTTCCACTGCTGATTTAGTAAGGTGCTAAAATAATAATAATAATAATAATAATAATAATTAAAAAAAATAATTCTAACCAGATCATCCTCTTCTTTTGTATTTTGTACACGTCTTCGTCTATAATAGACTTCAGTTTACTATTTTACTTTTTTTTTTTTTTTTTTTAATTACGTTTTTTCCTAAATGCATGCAGCAGCAGCAGTCATGTTGTGTCCAAACAGAATGGGTCTTTATTCAGGAAGTGAAAGAAAAAAAAAAGATTGTAATCAACACCCCATTTAAATACAAAACCAACAAAAATAAAAATAAACATGATATTCATTTTGCATATCAAAGAACCATTCAGTAATAATTACAATCCAAACACCTCATAAACCACTTTTGTGAATCTATACACAAACTCTGATTTAGAAATTACTCACTTTAACAATAAAATTACAAATATTTAGCTTTAAAAATAATAAAAATCAAAATAATATCTTAGCAATTAGCATCTTAATTATATATATAGTGAATTTCCACATAAAAATACAAAATAATACCAAGAACATTTAAATATGAAAAAAATTATTCCAAGAACTCTGCTACTATTAAATGAAATAAAATGTGGGATAAAACAAGATGAAATGAAATAGAAATATGCATGAAAAAGTCTCTCCTTTTGTTAGCAAAACACTATCCAAAATAACTACAATCATTTACATCAGTACAAAGATATCTGGATTTAAAAATAGTTGCAATGAAAAAACGGGGTTTATTTTTTCTGACAGTAAAAAATGACACTGTGGATCAGAAATCTGCAAAATATGCAATGAAAAAAATAAATCTGCATTTAAAAAGGTTTACACTGTAGTTCTTACTTTTTTTTTATACAAACATTAGAAACAGTATTGCACATCACAACACAGATTCGAGGTTAGTCAGCCTTTCAAAATGTGTTATATTCAAGTTTCAGAGCATCTACGAGGACAGGCAGCTGGGGCCTCGATGCAACAGGGGAGAATCTCAAGTGTCTTCCAAGAATATAATAAAACCTTCATGTTTCCATCCTTCAAATGAAATGTGTCATGTGTATCAAAATAAGAGTATCTCAAAAACTTTGATGTTGTTACTAATGACATGGTTCTTTGTCTGTGAACACAACTTTTGGACAGAATTAGAACTGGGAAGGGGGGGGGGGATAAATTGTATAATAGTCCTATTTAAATAGAAAAATACAATCAAAATCAAATAGGTTTTTTTTTGTCTACAAAAATAGTGAAATAAATATGATTTTTACAAAAACAAAGACACGTACAGAACAAAGTAACAGTGTTCAACATAGAAAATAGAACCTCACAAAAACAGCACGAGTCAAGTGTTACAGGTGACGATATTTAAACATGTTCATGAGAACTAAAGCCACGGAGGACGGCGGGAGCTCCTTCTTTAACTTTTTAACCTCGATCACGTCAGATTTCCCCTCCCCCCCGTCCTCACAACATCCAGACTACATTAGAATATATTAGAAAATATTGGATTCCTTCTCTACTCATACAGAACATAGATAACTTAAGACCACGGCTTCACGCTACATCTTAAATAAGTAATCATGAAAAAATAAAAATTTAATAAATCATCTGTAGAATTATAAATAGGTGGAGGTTTCAGAGGATCCACATCTGCACTGAAATCACTTAAGGATGTGGATAAGAAATAAAATGAGCCGGGGATATAGAAAAGTAGTGCATAATATATATTATAAAAACACGTTGAAGGGCCAGTGATGGGTAAGTAGTTGATACAAACAAATTAAATTACACGACTCGACTTGGAGCCTCAGTTTCATTACGGTTTTGTAACAGTACACACTTGACGCCTGAACACCGATACCGAGGAGCACACAGCGGGGCGTGGGAAACAGAAACCACGACGACACGAGAGCGACACACTTGTACAGTACCAAACGGACGACTGGGCCACCATCCTCACAGAAAGATTGTCCCTAAATTGTTTTTTTTAAAGAGTAATTCACGGGGTCAAAGGTGGAAATCAAACAGACAAACAACACAAACAAGGAGAGGAGCGTTTCATGAGTCTCAGCACGCCAAGAGACCATCGTCCTGGTTGAAAAAGCTTTATCTGTCAGTAACTGAGCCGAAGATACAGCTTGTCGTTACAAAATACAGTCATGGAAAAGATTATTAGATCATTGTTTTCTTCAATTTCTTGTTCATCTAATGCCTGGTACAACTTAAGGTACATTGAGGTACAAGCTCATTAGGGTTTAATTTAAGAGCTGATATCTAGACATTTTTCATGGTTTTCTTGATAAAGATTTTGGTTATTATCAAGAAAACCATGGAAAATGTCTAGATAACAGCATTAAAATGAACAAGAAATTGAAGAAAACAATGGTCTAATAATTTTTTCCATGAATGTATGTAGATTAGAGAAGTGATCATGTTCTGAGGATCCCCTTCTATCAGTTAAAAAGAGTTTTTTTTTGTAACCTTAACTCTATTTTCCCATGTTTTTGTGATGAAGTGACTCATGAGGACAACAATTTTTTCAAAATTTCAAAATTTGTTGTCCCGATTAGTCACTTAACACAAAAATACAGGTGCATCTCAATATATTAGTATTTTTCTATGATATTCTAATTCATTGAGATGCACCTGTACATGTGAAATGCAAAAATACCAAAAGTGTTTTGTTTGCATTTGGTCTTCCATGGCGTTGCAATATCAGATTGACCTTTGGAACCACACAAAGACGCGGGATAGGAAGGGTGAAGGCAGAGTCATTGTGATGTTTAAATTCTCCTCTACAGAATTAAACTAGAGCCTCAGTCTACGGTAAAAACAGTCACACGGCACAGGGACGACACAAACACAAACCACTGAACACCACTCTGCTTCTCAACAGGAGTTTTTTTTTTGCCATACAAGCCACCATGTCACAAAAAGATGGCGTCCACTAAGTCTACAGTAGAACCAATATCACTTTTTGTATTGTTAAGTATGTAAACGGATCAAACAACAGATAAACATCAATGCATGCAAGTTTAAATATGTTTTTTTTTTTAGTTATTTAGCTTTGTCTGATTTTTTCCTCTTAGGCATCTGTAATAGATGGTCATGCTACTCACTATAGAAATGTATGTCTTTAATTATGATTTCAGTGGTTTGTTTTTTGTTTTTATCTTAGTGTTTATTTTTCTCACATCTATCCTGCATGCTAGTTGTGTAGCTACGCCTATTGTCATAACATGCACTTTCCATGGCAATGGGGGCCATTAGTGGTTGAGTGCATACTGCATTTCGTTTTACATGTTTCTGGTTTATAAATGCCATTAAATATAATACCTACACATCTATTCATATATATGTATATATAGCAGCAAAGCTTCTAAAATAGCTTGTTAAGTATAAATGTTGAATACAGTTAGCAGAAACCAGATTTAGTATTTTGAGGTATCACTCTATGGGTCAGTATGAGCGCAGAAATAACCCTATCATCTTTTTTTTGTTAATAAACTTCTCTAACAAGAAGAAAGAGCCCATGGCAACGTTAAAAAACAACCGTTTGTTTTGCGGCAGAAAATGTGTCAATTTTTATGCATCCTATCTTTTTGCTACCTTTGGTTAATGACCTGGGGCAGGCGTCAACATTAGAGATCAAGGTTTTCCCAGAAACAAGTGTGCACTACACGCACTGTTGGGGTGGCTAGCAGCAGACAAACAGACAGACAAGCTGCCCCCATGCAAAAACATTCCCGTATCTACTTTAAATCTCACATACAAAAATAATAATAATAAAAAAACCTACAAAAATCAATCTCTTTTTAAATCTCCTCTTAGAAAAGATGAAAGTACCACAAAAGAGTTGTAGAGTTGTCAGAGCCTGAGATGTGAGGGGGGTTTTGGTGAAAAACTGAGGCTTGTGGTGTTTGGCTGCTACAAAAGATATATAGATATATATAGTATATACTGTATAGTGTTACGTACTGGATTATACTGATAGCTTGGGAGAGCAGGAGAGGCAGAGGGATGTTCTTTTTCCTGTTAGCCACTGTTTCCATTCCCTTCCCTCTGACTGTGTCACCTTGGCTGCGCTCGCATCTCTAATTCCAGCGGAAGTGGATCTGGCGAGGCCGGTCGGCTCCCTCTTTCACCAGCGGCTTGTGGAACTCTCGTCCGGCGCGGGAGTGGATGTTGGCCCAGCAGAACTCGCAGTAGTACTGCAGACAGGTGACGTTAGCGCAGAAAAATGGAGCAAATTTCCCTCCGCAGCGTGCGCCTTGACACTCGTCACATAACTGATCATCTAGGACGTAGGGCTTTACCTCCACCTGCACACACAGGGAAGAGAAGACATGGAAAGTGCATTAATACATACGGTTAAAAAAAAAAAAATGTGTGTGCTCATTAAAATCCAAGGCTTACAGCTGCAGAAACTGGGCAGGAAGCTAATTCAATCAGCCCTAATAAGCTTTTGCTCACCATAGCAACAAGCTGCTGCTTGTCACACACACACACACAAACACACACTGGCATTCACAAATGGTGTGAATGACACATCCTAATGATGGCTGAGTCAGACACACTCGAAAATATGTGAATGTGTTATTGAAGGGGAGGCTGTACCCGCTTGTCAATGTCTCCGTGCTGCAGCTGGACGAATCTGGCGCTGATGGCAGCGATGTAACTCTGCTGATTGGAGAAAGCCACTCGTCCCGCCCCCTTGGGGTACTTCAGCTCCGGGTCGGTGTCGATGCCTGCGTAGCAGACTCCGCCGTAGAGACGATCCATAATCATAGCCAACTCAACTAGTCAGAGAGGGAAAAGCTGTCAGACTAGTTGTAGATGGGAATCATGATCTCAGATGCTCATGTCACACCCATCAAGCATCAAATGACCTATAATGCAATGATATCTGAATATTGAGTCATAAAAAAATATAAAGGTTTGAATAAAATAAATGTCATTTTAGAAAAATATTGATTTTTTTTGTATACAGAGAAAAATAAATATTGATTTTTCAAGTATACAGAGAAAAAATAAAAATAGATTTAAAAAAAGAACAGAGATATACAGAATTTTATTTATATTTCTTATTTCTTTATATATTTAATTTATTTCCCTTTATTTTGTAAATGTACTTATTTATTCTTTTATTTATTACTCTTTTCATTTCCAACATTTAAAAAATAAATAAAAAAGGAGCATGCATGAGAAACAATAATACTAGGAATGATAATTACAGGAGAGAGGAGAAAAATAAGACAAAAAAAAAAAAATTCTACATTTACTTTCTTATTATTTTCAGATTAATTCTTCTTCACGTCACTCCTATAACTCAGTATATGTTGACATCTGCCAGGGCTGCACAAGTTTAAATCTGAAGCACTTCCTTAACAGAAAACTGATATGAAATTGCAAAAAAAACCAAAACAAAGCATGTGTAATTACTTGCTCTCAGGGGGCGAGGGACGCCTCCCACAAAGATGGTTTTGCGGGGATCTAGGGGCTGAGATCCGTCCATCACAAAATCACTGTCGCTCAGGTTCCATGGTCGAATTTGCACCTAGGGTCAAATATTACTGTCAGTCAGTCCACTCTCTTTATTCAGAAATAAAATGTTTTGAACAACAACACTGTGTTCAGTGTGAGCTTGTGCTGTTGGACTCACTGGTTTGTCCTTGATAGTGGGGCTGGAGACACACAGGTAGAGCTTCCCATCCTCCTCCATGCAGGCTTCAATCAGAGCCTGCACCGAGCTCTCCTCCTGGAACAGCAGGAAGGCGTATCCTAGGAAACACACATCCACAGCGTCAGTGGTGCATTACAAACACAGAAAAAAAAGACATACCGGTATGTATGACAAATAATGCTTTAATTAGCTACGTTTCCATTAGGGTTAAGAGTGGCCGCTGGGAAAGTTTCAGGCCACGCCCTCTCAAATGGATGCTCACTCAGTGTGCCTCCATTACAAAAAAAGGCCCCAGAGGGATTCACGAGACTCCGGAGGTGACTTATGGTTTCCGATCGTCGTGTAATCGCTTAGCAATAGTTTAGACTGTGACGTCACATACGCAACGGATTTAACACGGGAGATGCACCAAACGTACACAATAACAACCTCTTCGTCGCTCCACCTATCGTTTGCTCTGCTCATTGTTGTTTTCTTCTGCTGCTCCATCTTCTTCTTGATAATAAAATTATTGTTTTGACTATTCGCTACTACGTCGCTTTTAAAAATGGCGCGTGTTGTTGTGGCGTTGAGTACTACCTAATATTCCGCTTTGTGTTCTATCCAATCAGCAACCAGGCTTTTTTCAAGGGAGAAAAATGTCCCTGCTCTTCCACATGGCCAAAAACTGACCAGTCAAACGGCCCCTAGGAGCGTCTCAAATTCAAATTAGGGGCTTTTCGGCGAGGGAAAAGCACAAATATTATTAGCTTCATAGCTTCACAGCATCCTGTTCCCATGTTAATAAGGTTTAGAAGCCATAAATGTATGCTTAAAACAAAAGCTTTTTTCAGTACCTTTAGGTGGAAAGTAGGATTTGCTCTCTGCTTTGTGTGGCCAGTCCACCACCAGGTGACCGAAGCGACGGAAGCTTGAGGTTATTTCATCTTAGGGAAACAACAGACAGATGAGAAAAAAGGTTGATGGTTGATGGTTGATGGAATAAAATCAATCAATCAATCAATCAAACTTTGTTTGTATAGCACTTTTCATATAAAAGAAATGTAACACAAAGTGCTTCACATAAAAAAGAAAAAAAGGAAAAAAACCCCATAAAAACAAGCAAACACTCTCCGCCCATCCCCAACCCTCCACCCCAACACCCACAGCTCAACCCCAATTCTCCACCCCTGACCCTCCATCAAACCCATTCCATTATAAACAAAGCACAAACTGAGGAAGCGCCAGCGGTATAATGCACCACTGAAAAGCTGTGTTATGATCCTCACCTTCGTCTATGTCAGGGGGCAAACCTCCCACAAACACCTTACGGGAGAAGCGTTCGATGCGTTCCCCGTTTTGGTGGGGGTAACAGTTGGGGGAGCCATGGACTCCTGGGACGCCCTGGTTGCCGTGGCCATCATCGAGGAGATTGTCATCAATAGGGAAGAGGGAGGAGCGACCTGGTGGAGAAAAAAAAGGCAGTTTGGGCTACAGCAAGTGTCAAGCATTCAAACAAACACACACAAGCAGAAACACAAATCACAAACATGTATGTGAACTGATCTGCCTCTTTTTTATACAATCTGTGATGCATTATTATGCAGAGTGGTTGTGAGGCAGAGCACCAGCTTAAAGTCAGGATTATGTACAATGTAGTTGTTTTTTGACATGTGAGCTCCACTCTGAGCGGTGTGGCAGATGAGGCAGGTGTGGAAAGGCAGGCTGTGTGCGACAAAGCTGTTAATAACATCGCTGAGCAGTATGGAAGCCCAAAGTGTTTGATATTAGATATATAAATGAGTGATGACTCTGGGGTTCCATAAAGTAAAAGAGGCAAAACTGCAGCTGTCTTGTTTCAGATAAACCAAACCTGAAACCCTTGACATCATGCATGCCTGGATACTAAAACAATATAATCACAAAGCATTTAAGTTATGTTTCTTGACAGCAAACACTAATTTTGTGCGCCAAATTTCCAACAATTGCATAATACGAATAATACTACCGTGGCCCTGAGAGCTCACAGCGCTGCAATTTAAGAAAACACAGGCAAATACACAAAACACAAGCTAATTGAGAAAACATCTTCAACAATTTAACAACACAAGCGCAGCATTTAGAAAACGCGCTGCGAAGACCAAAACACAACACAATAAGAAAAAGCGCTGCAAATAGACCACAACACAACAGAAGTGTTTCCAGAGGACAGTTAAAAGTGATGCACACGTCTGGACACGCTTGTGATATTATCACTT
Organism: Centropristis striata; assembly: GCF_030273125.1. Lineage (NCBI taxonomy): Eukaryota > Metazoa > Chordata > Actinopteri > Perciformes > Serranidae > Centropristis > Centropristis striata. The sequence continues at coordinate 18,558,950 of NC_081525.1, read as the reverse complement.
TTTTTCAAGATAATGATAATTTCAATGTTATAACAATCATATTGTGCTAACATTAGCGGCCGCTCAATAGCATTCTAACGTTAGTGGCTATTTGATAGCATGCTAACGTTAGCCAGTGATCGATGGGGTGCTAGCGTTAGCGGGCTGGCAAGACCAAGACCAACTCCATGCCATTGAGAGAGACCAAATAAAACATGTAATTATTATATTATTTATTCATTTAATTAATTTGTTTAACTGCAGTGTGATTGATATGGCTAACGCTATATATCACGTTATAACCTATTTTATACAGTCTATGGTTATAACGTGAAATTATCATTATCTTGAAATAACGTGATAATTTAACGTTATAACGTGAAATTGTCATTATAATGAAATAATATGACAATATCAAGCGTGTGACGTGTCCAGACGTGTGGATCCCTTTTGAGAGACCTCTGAAAACTCTTCTGTTGTGGTCTATTTGCAGTCCTTTTTCTTATTGTGTTGTGGTCTCTGCAGCGCTTGTGTTGTCAAATTGATGAAGATGTTTCTCAATTTGCTTGTGTTTTGTGTATTTGCCTGTGTTTCTTTTACAGTTGCAGCGCTGTGAGCTCTCAGGGCCACCATAAATAACACTCCAAAAAAAAAAAAAGTCTTCCTGAATGTACAACACAAATTTAATTTGAAAGACTGCCTCCAGCCTTGAGGCTTCAGTTTTGTATCCATTCAAGCAGTAAAGCATGCCACAAGAGAATAAGCCACAAGAAAAGGACACGCTGTAGAAAGTTGAGTTTACCTCGGCGTCTCCCATAGCTCCTGGCTGCATGTAGAAAAGTACAGAGTAAAGTTTCAGCTGTGCGCACATTCTCAAAGGATATATGTAACCTCTAATCTGCAGAGTTATCTCATGACCTCTTTATACAACCATCAGTTTAGTCAGTGGCGAATAAAGCTGTCGATAACAACAAAGTGCACCAAACATGACTTGGTAATACTTTAAACAGCTTAGCTTACATCCTCCTGAGACCCAGAACAAGATTTATATGTTTCCTAGTTAAAAAAAATAATGATTCCACTGCTCTAAATACTCCTCAGACACTTAACTTTCCCTTTTCCATAATATGTGCCAGAGCTGATGGAAGCCATTTGGGAAACCAGAAAAATAAACTTCATGTAATATTCCAACTCCACATATGTTACATCACTAAAAAGCCCTGGATGTCCTCTGTCGGGGACAACGCGGCTCAGCAACATGCTCGGCCTCAGAGACGCGAGCCAAAAACTGCCTCCATCACAGGATGAAAACGAATAACTGATTGCTGGGTCTCAGGAGGAAATGGCAAATACCAGAGACAATAAAAAGCTTTGTTATTATTTGAAACAAGCTGTATGACCCACATTTGTATCCTGTAGAGACTGTTATAGAATATATTTATTTTTTGTCTGCAGGGCTACAATTACTCCAAACATTTACATTTTAATGAAAGGGTGTAACAAAGTTATTGTTGGTGCATTCAAAGTCGTCAGGTGACATAATATAAACACTAATCATTTGAGCACCATTAAAAAACATTAGTATGGTGAGACACTACAGGCAAAAAAAACATTTGTCTGTTTCATGCTGTATGTTTTGAGATTTTGGTTTATTTTAGTATACAGAGAATATATATATATATATATATATATATATATATATATATATATATATGATATGATATATAATGAATACATGTGAAAATGAAAACTGGAATTATTCCTTTATATTGTTACTTTTCATTATATTACCTATATATTATCTATATTAAAATAGATTATAATTCATTATTATAATCTATTTTCCTTCGTATTTTGTTATTTTGTAAAATTCCTTATTTATTCTTTTATTTATTCCTCTTTACATTTGCACATCTATTTTCTTATTCTATGACTAAGCTTATAGTTATTCTTTTATATATATATTTGTCTTTATATTTCTACATTTATTTTCTTATTATTTTCAGATTTATTCTTCTTCACAGCACTCCCACAACTAAACTTATGTCGACATCTGCCAAGGCTGCACAAGTTTAAATCTAAAGCACTTATTTAATAGAAAATTGTAGGGCCGGGACTCGATTAAAAAAATGTATCTAATTAATTAGAGGCTTTGTAATTAATTAATCAAAATTAATCACATTTTAATCGCATATAAATATTTTGACCTGAGAACAGTGAAAAAGTAATTTTTTTCACATGGATTTTTAGTATACCACTGAATAATGACTGAATACATAAGCTTAAGCAACAATAATATTGTTTATTTTTGTCCAACAGACCAGTGCAATTTTTGCCATCAAGTGTAGCAAAAGCATATTTAGACGCTAGCTGCTATATGTTTTGCATTGAGGTGATACTTGAGGCTCGATGTGCTGCGGTGATATGTGAATTCCTTGTTGCATAGCAACACAACCATGCTCTTATTGACGCTTCCATCCGTTCGTTTTTTGTAACAAAATGTCCCATCATCCACGGGGCCAACCAAAGCGTCTCATCAGCTTCTTCCTTCATGTTCACTGTGGTTTGTTGTTGTCTGAACTCATGAACGCTAGTTGGTGCTCCAGTATTACCGGTCCGCCTGAAACTCATCCAGTGAGAATCATTCCGCGGTGCAAAAATAAGTGCAATTAAAATGCGTCAATTTTTTTAACGCATTCATTTTTGTGTAATTAATTCATCTTAATTAACGCGTTAAAGCCCCGGCCCTAGAAAATTGCTATGAAATTGCAAAAGAAAAAAACAAAGCAAAAACATTTGTCTATTTCATGCTTTGGTATGTTTTGGGATTGGGTTATTTTTCTTCCCTAACACATCTTCTTTCAGACAAGTTTGAAGAAAACAAAACACATATTTATGACATGTTTATGTCTATTTTACTACACTTTGTCTATTTGTATCTGTTGATTGTGTATCACACTGACTAATACTAACATCATGTTCAATACAATTTTTAACACCACGGACGATATTATGTTCATTATCATGTGCATTATATCTGTATATTATATCCTGACATGTCATTTGAACTTTACTCACTTTACTCCATAGACACTTTATTTTTATATTATTATTTTTATATCGTATGTATTGTGATATTTATATGTGATACATTTGTGTTTTTGTAATGGGTTTGAAGTATTTTTGATAAGCATTTTTAAAAGCCTTTTATTTTCTCTCATACTCTGAGCCAGAAGCAATTACACATACCAAACATTCCAGTTTCATTCCTATCTATGGTTTTCTTTAAGGCTGTTGATCGCATTTTCTGATTTATGGAATGGTAAAAAAAAAAAATCTAAAAAACTTTGAATCAACAAAATGACCTTGACCTTGGCTTTATCCAATGTCCCGATTTCTGTTCTAGAAATTTGTGCACATAAGTAAGTGGGGAAGTTTCATGGTGATGTCTATTAGTTGAAGGTTTTACCCTATTCACCTGTAGTGTCTTCCCTTATTAAGAAAACATAAAAACCAGCAACAATTATGAGGTTTGAAGATGCTACACTCAAGGCAACATTACAAAAAGTGGCAGTTCATAAACATTTTGATGACATGACACTTTATGGAAATATACTGTATGGATTTGTTAAAAAACAGAACAGATGAAGAAATACTGATACACTGTTAGCCTTTGCTGTAATTTTTCCAGTAAAATACCTGAAAATGTCCAATAACCCTACCATAAAACATCTTTACAATTCGTTACTTTAATTTGCACAGCATTATGGGTAAATTGCAGATGTAAGTTACTGTAGAAATACAATAAAATGTCTAACAGTGTAGTTATTCTCTCATCTACACCAGAACAACAACACGCCACCGAGTGTGACCCTGTGATACCACCCCTGAGAGCGTCTAATGAGGCGTTATCACACACTTTTTATGCTTAATTTAATTTTTTGCATAAAAACAGCTGGATGGAACACTTGGTGTATTAATAAAAAGAAAATGCAACAAAGTGCAATGAACACAGACAGAATAACTCATAATAGAGGTGCATCTCAATAAATCAGAATATCACAGAAAAGTGTATTTATGTCAGTAATTCAATTCAAAAAGTGGAAATAACACATTATACAGATCCATTTCACACAGAATGAAACATTTCATGTCTTCATGTATTTAATTTCTTCTAATTATAATGATTATGGCTTACATACAATGAAGACCTAAAATTCAGTGTCTCAAAAATAATTGAATATTACAAAAGAAATGTTGGCCTCTGAAAAGTCTGTCCATCTATATGCACTCAATACTTGGTTGGAGCTATTTGACTTGAACTACTGGAAATGGACTTTTCCATGATATTCTAATATATTGAGAAGCACCTGTACACATGAAGCATGTGACTTTTTCTTCTGCTATTTTTGTGTAAAATGGATTCAAGTTTGCTCTACATTTGGATGGAAACCTGTTTACAGAGGTTGCTAAGAGATAATTACCATTGAGCATGAGTAGGCCGTCAGCCCCGGGGTTAGGGCATCCCACACGGCCTGACATGAGGAATAGAAACACACACACACACACACACACACACACACACACACAGATAGGGATGAGATAAAGAGCAGATGGAGAGGACAGGGCGAGGCCAGTGTGTGTACATGGGAGCGAGAACACACACACACGCACGCACACACACACACACACACACACACACACACACACACACACACACACACACACACACACACACACACACACACACACACACACACACACACACACACACACACACACACACACACACACACACACACACACACACACACACACACACACACACACACACACGGTGCCCGCCTGTGAATGTGTGTTCCAGCAGCCTTCTCACATGTCTGCAGAGAGCACTACAGTCAGCAGAGAGAACAAAGCTCTTCTTATCAGCAGAGACACCTTGAGTTGTTTTTACAAGGAAATGGGCAAAAAAAATCAAACACTTCCTTTGTTTTCATCGACAGTAAAACTGTAAGATAAGACTTTTGACAAAACAGATTTTTCCTTTTCAGATTTAAGAATATGAAAAGTTGTAACTTCTACACCAGCAACATGCAGTGATCTTATGACTGACTAAAGTTGAAATATTATAATTAAAAATGTGTTGTTTGGTCATTTTTAATCCTCTGACTCCCACAACACACCAGCAGATATGAACAGCTCGTCTTACTTAAAAAAAAAATCTTGATAATGATTTTGGTTAATATCAAGAAAACCATGGAAAATGGCTAGATATCAGCTCTTAAATTAAACTCTTATGATCTATTTTTGTTATTTTCATTATATTTGTCCAAACAGCTGTACCTTTAGTTGTACCAGGCATTAAAACTAACAATAAATTGAAGAAAACAAGGGTGATATAATGTTTTTTTCCATGACTGTATATAGTTCAGTTTGTACAGCATGTGGATCCCCCATTGTTCTAGTGTTGTTAACACTTGGCAGTTGAAAAAATATATTCAATTTTTAACTGAAATTGACATTTTTTATTTCCTATTTCTAGCCATGTTTGTGCAGATGTTTGTAAATAATAATAAACTGTTCTAGACTGCGTTTATGCCTGGTGTGGGTGTGTAATGCTGTCTGCTCAGTGTCTTTTCTGATCTCACCACTTGGTGGCACCAAAGTCAGAAATGCTGAATTTCTAGCTTTAATCGTTAAATAGCACCAGTAAGTTTAATTCAAAAAACAAAAAAAAGCTAAAAAATATACTTTTTCCAAACATATTGACTATAACCTTTGGTTTGCTTCATTGTGGAGCTTCAAGTCAGAATACTGTCCACTCTTGTGTCAGCCATGGCACTGCTATAAATGGCAGAGCCCACCCTCACAAGCCCTCCCTCTCCGTCTCCTCTCTTGGCTGTCATACACAGTGTGTGAAAGTGTGATCACATCTAAAATTAGTCTCGATCCCCTTCTCTCTGCTGTGCACACTGGCCCATGTCCTCTCCATCTGCTCTGGCAGGAAAAACAAGAAACTCTCCCGAGAAAGGAGGGCACAGGTTGAGTCCTGATTTTAGCGGGGTCATAATGGAGACTACGCAAACAAGGATTTGGGTGTTTTATGTCTATGCCAACAAAAAAAGGTTTGACTTTGTACCAATGTTGTTATTCTGGCCCGTTTTATAAAGTGAAAGTGTAGCCGCCTGTGAGGCTGTAAATGAGCTACAAGCAGCCGTCTCCAGGAGAGAAGGGTAAGAGCGGAGCAGTTATTTGACACTGCTCCTCTGATGTCCAGCAGCTGAGCACAGGAGGCCAGGCCAGTGTCACACTACAGTACATTCTCTGCTTGCTGCTGCCAAACCAGGAGGAGTAATTAAAAAACCCTGGGCTATTTATACATCTTTTAGTTTAAAAATGACAAGTCATGTGTGATATTGCACACGCTGGAAAACATCTGGGGCTTATTATTAGAGATATTCGCAGCAAAGTAAAGTACCATCATTTTCGCTCCTTCACTCCTTACTCAGATCTGTGTGCTGCCCAGGTTAAGTAGCAACAGGATCAGAGCTGGAAGGTCATGTAAATGTGCAGCTGGTGGCAGAAGTATTAAGCTCTCAGCGGGGAGAAAATAAGCTAGAGTGTGGAAAAACAACACAGCTCTGGGAGTGACGTGGCCTGTCACTCTGCTCTGCTCCTCGCCGAACACGATCGCCTCCCTTTGACCCAACCCCAAACGCAGATAGAAACTGAAAGGCTGTCTTACCTTTCATCGGATCCTGCTCGGCTCGCATGATGTCGATCAGAGAGCTCTCCAGGGAGTGCATGTTCAGACTGTCGTACATTCTGGTGCGGTCCTGTACAAAACACAGGTGACAGGTTTTAAATCAGTCAGAAGTGACAAAACATAAGCAAGTCGTGGTGCGCGTTCTCACATTTCTAACACACTTTTGTGATTTGGATTATGAGGAATAAAGCCTCTGAAGCGGGGGTATTTGGCTTAACATGTAAGAGATTTAAGAGAGTGAGAAGCTCACGTTTGGATTAACATTCTTTCCATATTTATTCACTTCAGGGGTCTGAAGGTATGGTTGTGATCGGCCTATAGGACAGATTCCCCAGAAACTCTGGACTTGTTCCAAGAGACAGACGGAGAGAGAATGGAAACCAAAAGCAGGAGTGGCATTCAGAGCTGAGATGGAGGTTATGAGCTCATCAGTGAGATAGTTCACTTTAATGACCAAGTATGACAAACTCATATGGTAATATTCTGGTGACTAGCCTATCCTACCTGACCACACCCAGCACAGTGCAGGATAAAGGTCAACTCTTCATACTTTGATAGTGACACATTGTAGGCTGCTTTTTCCTGGCTTGTCAGTTGAGTAGAATAGTGGCCGTAATTCATAAAACAGAAAATGAAGAGTGTTTTAAAATGGCCTAGAATTACAGCTAAAATTTTCTTTTAAATGACAGTTTGCTAGGCAAGGGTTATAATCTAGAGACTTTACATCTTCATTATTGTTTACAGTTTGCAAGGCTGGGGTAGATGCATGCCCAAAACTAAAGCCAACATTTCTGGTCGGAAGGAGAAACACGCCTACTTTTAAACGTTATACTTGGAATACTTAAAATTTGAAAAAGATAACATCAAGGAGTTTAATGTTTTATGTTTTAGCCCCCGAAGAGGCATGAGGTTAGTTTTCACAGTAATCTTGCATATTTTAGTGTGTTTTGTGTTTTAATGAGTTTTGGATCAAATTAAACCTGTTTGATATAGTAAGCTAGTTTTGTTCAAATGAATACTCTTGTATTTGTTTGTTTTATAATAATTGTTATTGCAACTTTCAGTTTGCAAACTGTAGCTTTATCCAACTTAATTCTCAGCTCATTGGTTTATTCACATATGGCCGCAGAACTGAACGCTCGGCTGTGTTTCAGTTCAGTGAGTACTGATACCATTCATAGATAAAATTAAAAAAAATACAAATATATTAAAAAAAGTTCCACGTGATCGACCAAATTCTTAACGACCATCAATCCATCATCAATTAATTATTCCCATCCCTAGTGCACAAATAACGCAATGCCAACTTTTTCATGAAGGTTGACGGAATGAAAGAGTGTGATTAATATCATTCTCGGTCTATCAAGTCTGCTGCATGTAAACAGGTATATTAATGGGTTATTCCTTTTCAATAGCCATGTAAACAACTTATTGTGGGATATTGTATTTTTTGGAAGATGAGGAGTGGACTGCAGAGGTCTGTTAATGTCACTGTTTAACTTTTTTTCTTATTTTCAGACTTGTAGTATTTTATCACTTCAGGCAATTTATTAGACTGGAGCCAGAACATGCTTTATATAACATTTTCCCACATATTCAGCAGTAGTCCCTGTAGACAGTCTTTATTGTGTAAAAAAAAAAAGAGTTCTTCTTCAAAGCCACCAGTAAGAACTGGATGTGTGACAAAAATACTTTTCTTCTCTATTATTTTGGGTTGTTAGGAAATTGTAAAACACGGAAAAGTTACACATACGGCTATTGAAAAAATCATGGTGTTCAGTGGATAATCTCTTGAACTTCAAGAATATTGTGTTTTAGAGCAATTAATATGCATTATGGTTGAAAATGCCTGTACAAAGGTAAGAAATGACACATTTACCAGCGTTACTACTTTCTCTCTCCTCTTTTCCTCCGTTTACCTCTGAGTGATGCCTAAAACATGACACAGCACATGTGTCACTGACTGCCAAACATTAAGCAGAAAGGAAGGAAGGAAAAGACTTGGAATCTTAAAAATTCAGGGTCTGACACTGTTTATGGAAATTAACAATCCATGGAGTCAGGCCTGTTTCCTGGAATAGTAAGCGTTGTACTTCTTGGCACTGATATCACTAATAATTTGAGCTCATAGCAACAGTAATAGCATTTGGTGACACCATTATTTAGGTGATATCATTATTCTAGTCCCAGTGAGTCACAGTAATGAATATCTACTCTGTCAGCAGTCATTAAAATGCAACATTATTCTTATAATTAATGTATGTATTCAATACAGGGGGACACTACCACGACATACATTTAATTTATTATCCATCCATTGCAGTTTCAAGGCTTTTACTGTGCCCTTAAGATAAAAGACTGCATTATAAACTGTCCCTTGTGATACAGTCTCCTTTCATGAAGAATTATACTGTTCAGTACAGTAACACATAATCACTGCAGATTTTCTAAACAGTGAAAGCCTTTTACATACAGCCTCACCAGGCTCCTAGGGCAGATTTTACATGAGAATAAAAACCTCATTATAGTCTAACTAACAACACTAAAAATGTAGTTATTACAATTTTATACTATGGATAAATTAAACATACAGTCATGGAAAAAATGATTAGACCAATAATAACCAAAACCAAAATAATTATCAAGAAAACCATGGAAAATTGATAGATATCAGATCTTAAATTAAACTCTTATGAGCTATTTTTGATGTTATCATTATATTTGTCCAAATAAATGTACCTTTAGTTGCACCATTAAAATGAACAAGAAATTGAAGAAAACAAGGATGGTCTAATATTTTTTTCCATGACTGTAGATTTCAGTCAATATTGTTGCATTGTAAGATCCAGCTCAATGAGTACATAACTACTAAATACTGTTCCTTGTCCAAATAATCCCAATTGCTACTGGTCGTCCATTACGAGTTAGTGCTGTACTGTTTGCATCCCATGAACATGCAATGTAAAATGATTTACTGATATATAATTTTAGCTAACTTCTGGTTTACTGCATTCAGTACATAGATTAAATGCACAAACACCACATTAACCACAAAGAGACGTTAGCCCCTTTCATTGTGCGGTCCCGCAAATGTCCCGCTATATTGCTGGAAAGATCTGTGCCGGCTTTTGATTCTGCGAAGGCTTGATATTGCAGTCTCGCGTCGCGGAACGAGGTGGGAGGATAGTGGGAGGAGAGGATAGTACGAGCAGCAGCAGAGCTGGGCAGTAGCACTGCTAGCGCAGTGCTAATAACCTGCACAGTTATCTCTGTAGCAGTAGAGTATGTATGTGCTGCAGCAGGATGTGTTCACTTAGCAACCTCTGTTTGTTTACAACAAGCACTGGACAATTAGCGATGCTGGTTTGTTTACGATCAGCGGCTGTGCACAGTTAGCGATGGCGGTCGCAGTTGCTGTGCAGCTGCTGTGCAACTGCTGAACAGTGATTAGTTGATTGTCAGACCAAATGGGAGGTGTGTGTTGGACGTCATGTGCAACGTCAAAGGTCCCGATTCGACTGATGGCCCGTTCATAGTGGCTTCCAACAGCCCCACCAATTTTCCGCCTCTGTTACTACCTCTGGAGGCGGAAAATTGGTGGGATCATTTGATCCCGGCATCCCACTTCGGGCGCGTTCATAGTGGAGGTGAAACGTTACAGAGCCGTAAATGTCCCGGCATGAAACGGCATTATGAAAGGGGCTAATGATACTATGCATTGCATGCCACCTATACCGGCAACACCTGGCTGCTGGCTATGTGTATGTACAGAAGACAACCTTGCAGCACGTGAAGACCTCTCTCACACACCTCTAGCAGTAGAAAACACTTTGTGCATAAACATAACATGGAATAATAACGTTAACCTGTAGTTCCTTTAGGTGTGAACAGAAAGAGCTTCATCAGTCTTGCTGCCTGAACATGATCTCACCTACAAGACACTGGTTTCCTTTAATGATTTCAGCCCAGCCCCCACTTTGTTACACCTTTAGTAAAACCTGCAGAGCATGTCAGTTCCAACTCCTCCCATCTGATTGAAATGCTAACTATGCTGGCTCTTTTATGGTAATTTACATCAATACACTGCTATGCGTGTCTGAAGAGTCTCTTTCTTTCAGTTTCTAGACTGATAAAAATAATTATTATTCCCTTTTAGTGCCTATTTCATCAAAGGATCTCAACTGAAACACTCTTATACACACACTAACACACACCTCTTCATCACTCCCTTTGTCCAATCTCTGATTGAAATGATTGGGTATGCCTCTGTTACCAGTTCCTTCCCACCTTTAAAGCAACTGATTCTCACACTATCACACAAATAAAATCCAACCACTCACAAACATACACACACCAGACAAATTAAACTCCAAAACCACCAACACAAATGCAGTAACAACCCAAAACACGTACCTGCAGGGGCAACAAAGTGTTGCTGTTGCTGTCTGTGCGAAACATGTTCTCCTCTATCCAGGACTTAGGCCCCATTGATCCACCAGAGCGTGGGAACTTGGGAGGAGCGATGATGTTGCTGGAGAAGGGCTTTTTGAGGGGTGAGACGTGACTCACTGAGCCAGGTACGCCCATGCCACTCCCTCTGCGGTGGTCCCGGCCCCAGGACATCCCCCCAGAGCCCCAGCCGTTCCCCTGGTGACTGCCCCAGGGAGACTGCTTCATCATGGGCTGCAAACACAGAAAGGACGGGTGTGGAAAAATGGTTAAAGTTTAAAAAAGGATGTGTGCATCTTTTTGCAGATTATTTCCATTTCATCCTATCATTTCTTTTCTCCCCGTCAGCCACAGCCTAGCTTGATCTGCTCCTGTAACGGGTGGGTAGATAAGAAGATTTAGGGCTTTAAGACTAATACTAAGTATCCCGTGTGCTGCGACACCGCCAGTGGAACACACTATCTCTCTACCTGGACCTTGTGTCCACTCTAAAGCATATCATACATCGAATCGCATTGTGCTTAATCTTGCGAGGACAATCAACTTTCTGTTTCTCACACACTCGGTACATAATGTGAACCTTTTCCTCTCTGTATCAACTGCAAACAGCTCTGGGGGTGCCAGATAGTGGTGTGCTTAAAACATAGCTTTTATTAACTTAAAGAAAGAATTACAAAAAAAAAGTCAAAGTCGCTGCACCATTTCCAAAGTCAAATTCAAGCACTTTTCAAGTATTATCAAGGTGCATTTTCAAGCTTTTCCATCACCTTACAGCTGTGGTTTCTCTTCTGCTTCACATCAAATTAGATGTTATAGGGGCTGGCATAAAGTGATATTTGATTTACTACCAATAGAATATCTAACACACAGATTTAAATTTAAGATGGATGATTTTTTTTATTTTTTTTAATCTGGGCACCCTTCTTTAGATATGCGGGTAAAAGACTCAAATATTAATGTAAAAAGGATGATAGATGATGAAATGAGGAAAACTGGCTAACTGATGTTTTTGGGTTATAAGGCAGGACATTCATTTACTTATAATTATTATTTATTATTATCTTTTTTTTTTTTATCTTTTGAAAAAACATAGCATTTTCTCTTGACATGGAAATTGAGATTGTTGTATTTTTTTTAAATGATTATTATTTTTTTATTACTCATCTTTCTTTCTAGATATGTATTTGCTACATCACCGTAAATTGTAATGGGACAGAGCATTTTCATTGTATTGTGTGTATCACATAACAAGTAGTAGGATATTTGGGGTTTTGGCCACAGTGTGTTAGTGTTTGTTGTTTGTGTCTATGTTTGAAAATGTAATAAAAATATTAATACAAGAAAAAGAGATGCTATAAATGCAATAAACAGTTATGGCAGGGTGATATATGCTATAATCTTCTATCATGATATATTCCATTTCATATCCTGATAACTATATATATATATATATACACACACACACACACACACTTCAATTCTCTCCCACGTAAAAATAACAATCAGAACATAAAGTGTCGTCCAAATAATGTAAATGTTGCTGTAAAGCAGTTTGGCCGCTGGCTTTTCGATGTCGTGATAGAAACGATATAAAACAATATAAACAACACACATTTTTATATTGTTTTGACGATAAATGTTGTCATATCACCCAGCCTTATAAACACTCAAGATTGTGTTTTGTGACAGCATTCTACAGAAGGGTGACATATTAAAACACAACATAGTATCATGTTTCAAAACTGTCGCCTGCTTCTTACTTGGCTTTCTAGCACCCATAGGAACCCTGAATAATGCAAATGCTGTTAAAGAAAATGGAAAACTGCTGGAGAGGTTGGTTTATAACCCTGACAGTAGAGCTGGGCCAAATAGAGAAAAAAATCAAATATCACAATGTTTTTAACAAAATATTTCACTTTTGATATTGCAATGCTAGTGTTTGGTTTAGTATTGGTGCCTTTACAAAATGTTAACACAAAGAGATTTTTTATAAATAATTATCAGTAATCTGTATATAATAACGAAGTGGGAAAAGATAAATAAAAGAACAGCCAGAACAGTCTTGAAAATAACAGAATATAACATAATTTTACTTTTATGCAGCCTTAAACACCAGGAAAGGACAACACTTATTGAAATATATTACTTTACTTGACAGACATGAATTATGTGAAAAGTAGCTGTTTTACTCTTGCACAAAAGAGCCATTGATTTCTTTTTAAAATGTGTTGATAATTTGGGTATGTGTATAATGATGGGATTGACTTTAGGGCTTAACTAAAAATATATTTACAAAACACTCAGAATCAAAGCGAAGGGTTATAGGTCAGAAGGACACCAATACCACTTTAAAGCACAGCAACTCACACACATGCTTGCAATGTGCATGTCACATGAGAAACCTGAGGCCACATCTACTAACACATAGGCCCTGAGACTACTGCATAATCTAAACCTTCATGTAAGCCTCTATTGCTGGTCTGTCCTCAGGGGTCCCCTTACTGTGGATAGACACTCAAACACACACCTCTAAGAAACTAGTTCCCTTCATTTCACTCCAAATAAGCATCCATTTACAACACCAAACCGTGCAAGCCTTTGTATTCCCACTGACGGAACCACAAGACAGGGATGGTCGAGCCATGTGACTGCATCCCACTGCCAGCTTCCACAGAGAACAAGAGCTAGATTCAGTGATGCTCCCTTGTCCCCTGTTCACCCCTCCTATCCTTTGCCCCAAGGCTAGTGACTTCAGCCTTCACAGAGAACATGACAAATGTATGATGAGTAAAAAAAGACAACTTATCTTTTAAAGAATGTATAATACACACATCGAAATATTAAGGCTATTTCTGCAGTGTCACAAGATGCTCACTTAGACATCCTAGTGGTGGCCTTTACATAACATTATGGGAATTTAACATCTTGATTCTCTCCTGTGGTGGGCCTGAGGCCTATTTTTGCCCATCAAAGGTGTGAATACTAGCTAACAGTGAGACAAATCAGATAGGAGAGCTTCTTTGCATACTGTGTCACCTTCATGTGATGTATGCTGTGTAGCTGCTCACCTGATGTTGGTTGTAGTTGTTCCTCTGCTGCAGGTAGGCGCCCTGCTGGGGATGCATCTGGGGGCTGACCGGGGACCTGCGACTCTGCGCCTGCTGAGGGACGTTTATCTGGGGCGAGAAAGGACCGCTGAAGCCCTGCACATTAATCCCGGCGCACGGATTAGCCGACACTGGCGAAAAACTCTGGAAGAAGGCCGGGTTGATGGAGGAGGGGATACCTGGGTAGAAGCTGTTGTCAGAGTCTGTGTTGGGCATCTGGTTAATGGCGTTCGCGTGGATGGGGTTGATGGAGTTGTGGGCGGGCGGGGGCGAGGAGCTGCTCTGGACGGACCACGGGGTGCCGAACCCGGGTATCGAAGGTGAAGACGAGCCTACGCTGGTGCTCTGCAGCTCCTGGGTGGGGAGGTTCGGGAAAGCGGCGCTGAGACCTCCGGACAACATGTTGCCGGTGCTGCTGCCGCTGCTGCTGCCATTGCCGTTATTTATGTGGTGGGTGATGGGGGAGTCCATTTGGAGCTTGTTTGGGTTTACAGAAGTGGGCGATGGCGACGCAGCATCGGCTTCAGCCTCTTCCACTGGAGAGCCGCAGGGGTCAGCTGCAGCGCTGTGCTCGGGCTGGGAGAAGGGCTGCCTCTGCGGCAGGTGACTGAAATGTCTCTGGGGTGGGGGCGACTCTGTGGGGCTAAACTCAGTGTGCTGACTTAACTGCTGATGTATTTTTCGGCTGTGCTGAAGGTCACAGATAGATTGCGTAGGGCAAAAATGATCTCGACTGAAATCGGGAAAAGCTATTTTCTGGTTCAGATGGTTATAATCCGGAGTGAATGAGCTCAGCTGGCCGTCGTGGTTGTTGGTTTGGTTCGGTTGCTTCCCGGGTTTGTTGACCGTGCTGCTGTTGCTGTCCTTTTCCTCGGTTGACGGGGGTAATTGCGTGGTTGTCACCCCCACAGGCTCATCCTGCATGTTTTGCTGATGCGCAGCAGCTGACAGGAACAGCAGGGACGCTGCGACGTCGTTGAAGGGCGAACCGGGACGCAGGAAACCGGCAGGACGAGGCGTAGTATCCGTCAGCCGGCTAAACGACACCGAATTCGACCCTTTAAACGACTCAAATATATAAATTTGAAAATATCTTTCTACCACCGTTTCTAAATGAGGTCTGTTTAACAGGAAAACGGCTGTGACTAGGCTGTTAGCTGAAGGCAGAGACAGAGAGGAGGGGGTCTGGCCTATGCAAATAGTCGGCTCGTTCTGGTCCTTCTCTCTGTTTTACTCGGTGATATTATCATGTATATGAAGACCGAGATATCTGGGCCTTAATGTAGGGTAGCCTAGCCTCAGCGGTCCATTCCTGTCCGACCGTGCTACCCCCTCCTCTGGTTACCGGCTGTGCTGCTGCTGCAGAGGATTAAAGATCCCAGTCTAAATCTACGTCACGACCGCATCACACCTCGGTGCGTCCGCCTCCAGGCTCCAGTCCGATCTGCAACGAGGACCGCATTGTTTACGTCATTTTTTCATTATTCATAAAGTGCAGTAGGCCTACACCCTCACCAGGCACCGGAAAGTAGCCTACAGTACAGAGAGTTAGACTGTGGGCCTAATCACAGAGAAACACGTCATTAATATTCCTACGAAGACGTAAGTGAGTCTGTTCATCAGTGATGAGTTTGTAATGACCCTTTAATATCCAATCCAATCCAATCCACTTTATTTATATAGCACAATTTTAGTAAACACAAGGTTTCCAAAGTGCTGCACAAACAATAAATAGATAACACAATACAAAGAGATGCAGAAAACAATAGAACAGTAAAATACAATGAGATAAAATAAATTAAAAATAGGATAAAAAATAAAATAAATAAAATGTCAAATGTACTGCCCGCACAAAATAAAATATGCCTGTATACAAATAAAAAAACAAAAACAAAACATAAAATCATAAAATCAACACTCTACGTGGTGTTAAAAGCCAACAAGAAGAGGTGGGTCATAAGATAGGCTGCAACATGACTCCAAAAAGTTGGGTAAAATAAAACAGACTGCATCAAATTCTGAATGAATATGTACATTTACAAGTGTTTCAATCAGTTTGAATATCAAATATATTTGTGGTGTATTCAATTCAATGTATTTCGAAAAATCATTGCATTCTGTTTTTATTTTTTTCCATTATATATTATTGTGTCATATTGCCTGTTATAAGTATGTAACCATATGTATGTTTATATGTACATATAAAGTATGTATTATTTATCTAGTTTATGTAGACCTAAATTGTTTCATTTTATTTTTTAAAAAACTGACGTGGCATTCCCACAAACCTGAAATCCCCCCATTCAACCTCGAATAGAATCCAGATTAATCAGTTACTTATTACTCAAAGTCATCCAAAGCACAAGATCAGAATAAATGAAAGTTCACATCGTTATGATGATAACAATGCCATATATGGCATTAAAAAATAAATAAAACTTGCCAGACTACATAGTGTGGCACAGTTTGCTTTCCCTTGTGTCCATCATCAGTATTCAGTCCACAACCATTGTGTGTGCGTCTGCGCCAGCGTCACTTTACGCACGGACGCCAACAGCTAAATATAGTTTTCTATGTCAGCGCGTGTCAAGGGAGATGAATCTTCATCGAGTGTTCTGAACTCAAAGCTGACAAGCAATCCTACCATATGATCTGCCTCCTAAATGCCGCCCGCCAGAAGCACTATATGGCTACTGGCAACTAACGTGTGGATGGAAAAGTCTCTCTCTCTCTCTCTCTCTCTCTCTCTCTCTCTCTCTCTCTCTCTGTCTGTGTGTGTGTGTGTGTGTGTGTTCTGACTATGCTCATCACAAACAACAGAGGGTTTCAGGCTAACTCTTCCCCCAGTAGATAAAAAGCAGCTGAC
The DNA here is from genome assembly GCF_030273125.1 of Centropristis striata. Taxonomy (NCBI): domain Eukaryota; kingdom Metazoa; phylum Chordata; class Actinopteri; order Perciformes; family Serranidae; genus Centropristis; species Centropristis striata. Next base: position 18,541,783 of record NC_081525.1, on the reverse strand, counting down.
TTATATATTCACTCTTAGATACTAGTGGGAATTGGAAAAATGCAAATGAGTTCAGTTTCACTTTCTTGTGAGTACAAAAAAGCTGCAGTTATAGATTTTATTGTGTTATCCCAGTGCCTTTGGTGTGAACTAAGGGGATAATTTGTTGTGTAACATAAACAGACAAGGACCATTTCTCTATTGCATGATTGGAGCTGAATTAATCATTGCAGTATCTGTGTGTGAATGTGCTTTCTAATGAGGAAGACAGATACCAGAGTAGCAAAGCAATGTGCATGATCAACTTACCATCTGGTGGCTGCTAATGATGAGGGCTTATCTAAGCACAAACAACACACAGCTTTCCGCCCTGCATTGTCACCTATACAATGCTTTTATTCCAATCAAAAGCACCTGATCACATAAGCAAATTTCATAACCTCGACAAAAATATTTTTAGACTTAATGTTAGAAAGTTTGTTCTTGAGGGAGTCTACCAAGTGTGCACACAGGAAGGGCTTGGAGCACATACATTGTTGCATTCTTTATAAAGCATTTCCTGCAAAGTTTAGGCAACAAGAACTTTACATTCCCATATGAATCTCATCAATGACAGGATTTGACCCCAACCACTGATGTCTCCTTCTTCGCAGCACCTTGAGCTGTTTTGGGAAGTAAGAAGACACCCCCGCACCCAGAAAATTCCCCATCATAAGGTCCCAGATGGGACAGTCCCACTAGTGAGGGGGCAGGTGTGGTGGCCACGGACGGTGCTGAGCACCAGTGATTAGCCAGACCCAGTAAGTGCTGGAGGGAGTTAAATGGGGCAGGCTGCCAGCTGCTGGTGTCTGATGATGACGGGCTGGGGGAGGGGGGTCAGGCAGGGTGGGTTGGGTAGAGTTGGGGGTGGTGTTAAGGGGAGAGAGAGGGTGGGGAGGGTTAATTCTCTGACTCCCAGCTGCCCTGCCACATACAGAAAGTGACACATCAATCCAAATGAGCATAGTTTTGCACATTTGTACTCACCTTTAGATTAATCTGCATTCTTTGCATGCAAAGAACACAAATATCATACGATGTGATGATGCATGTATCATATTAAACTGAGTGTGAGAAATAAAGCATGCTTCATGTGAACCAGGTTACTGCTTGCTACTGTTGGTTTGGAAGCACCTGGCCCACTATGCAATATCACATTTCACTGTGTTTGTAAAGCTAGCTCTATTTAGGTCTCTGTCAGAATGGATGGCTGTCACACCGCAGCTGCAGTCGTCATAGCAACAGGTAATCTGCATTTCCTTTTGTGTGGTTGATTACTCTGTTTGACTCAGGGCTCGCTCTGTATGTTTGAGGGTTGGGTGGGGAGCATTGATCAGCTCATCCTGTTTGACAGACCTATCCATCAACTGTGATGACTCTATTCTGGGATTAATAGGATGGCTTCCATCTCTTATAATCCTATCTCAGCATACAGGAAGTGTGCGTCCGGTACTGTGCCACTCACTCAACACTGGTTTTGTATTTCACAGATGTCATCAGGAAGAAGTGTCACAGACTTACTTTCACAGTAGAAACCTTAAGATTCTAAATGTGATGATAAAATCATATAAATACCATTGTAAATCCTTACTATTAAAGGATAAATTCACCCAAAATACATACAACACTTTTCGTAATTTACCTTTAAGGGTATCTGCCTAATCTCTCCAGGTTCAAAGATATCTGCTTCCAGCTCAATACAATAAAAGTTGTAAATTGTAAATGTAAAAGTTAAACATCAGCGTTACTTTATAGAATAAATGCGCCCATTACTCTGGGTATCAAGAGACTTGACTGTAAACAGTGTTTACTGGAACTTCTTTGTGTAGTAGAAAAAGTCAACTAAGAGAAGTGTTCACAGCAAGGGTAGTTGTCGGCATGGTGGATTATGGGATAATGGGCCCCTGGGCATGACATGCTGAAGGCCCCATCACTTCTCCTACAAAGTCACAAGACCAGTACTTTGTGGTAGTTTTTCCTCTTTTGCCTGTTGTTTTGATTTTGCGTCTCTTTGTAGTCATTTTGTCTCTATGTTGTCATTTTGTGTCTCTTCGCAGTCATTTTGTGTCTCTTTGTAGTCATTTTGTTTCTATGTTGTCATTCTGTGTGTCTATGTAGTCGTTTTGCCTCTGTAGTTATTTTTTATTGTTTTTATAGTCATTTAATCTCTATGTTGTCCTTTTGTGTCTCTTTGTAGTCATTTTGTGGTAATTTGTGTCATCCTTTTGTCTCTGTAGTGGTTTAACATGTTTTTCTTTGTTTTTCTTTTTTGGTTGTTTTCTGTCTCTTTGTAGTTTTGTGTGTCTTTGTAAAAAATTTTGAATATCTTTGTAGCATTTTTTTCTCTGTGTAGTCGTTTTGTGTCTCCTTGTTTCTTGTTTTGTTCTCTTTGTAGTAATTTTGTCTATGTAATTGCTGTATGTCTATTTATAGTAATTTTGTTTTTCTTTGTGGTGATTTTGTCTCTTTGTAGGTATTTTGTGTCTGTGTTGTTGTTGGGTGACTCTGTAGTTATTTTGTTTCTTTTGATAGTCATTTTATTTCTATGTTGTCATTTTGTGTGTCTTTGTTGTCGTTTTGTAGTAATTTGTGTCATCATTTTGTCTCTTTAGTGGTTTAACATCTTTTGTCGAGGTTTTTTTCTCTTTGTTGCTTTTTTTTGTTGTCGTTTTCTGTCTCTTCGTAGTTTCATGTGTCTTTGTAATAATTTTTAATATCTTTGTAGTCATTTTTTCTCTGTGTAGTTGTTTACAGTTGTTCTCTTTATAGAAATGTATCTATGTCACTGTTTTATGTCTATTTATAGTAATTTAGTTTCTCTTTGTGGTGATTTTGTCTCTATGTAGTCATGGTTTGTCTCTTTTTTGTGATTTTGTTGTATTTTGTGTCTCTTTGTAGTCAATTTGTCATCTTTTTGTCTCTGTAGTGGTTTAACATCTTTTCATGTTTTTGTTTCTTTTTGTTTTTTCATTTGTTTTTTTTAAATGTTTTGGTCGTTTTCTGTCTCTTTGTAATTCTGTGTGTCTTTGTAATAATTTTGAGTATCTTTGTAGTAATTTTTTCTCTGCGTAGTTGGTTTTTTCTCCTTGTTATTGTTTTGTGTCTCTTTATAGTTATTTTGTGTGTCTTTGTATTTGTTTTGTCTCTTTGTAGTTGTTTTTGTGGTTGTTTCAAGTGACATTTTGCAGATGAAATTCAGTGGGGCCCCTAACACTTTGGGCCCCTGAGCCTATGCCTGGTATGCTTATGTACCATCTATGACTATCAAGTACACTGAAAGTGACGTTGCTGAAGTTTTAAGTGTAATTTGTCCCCAAACCTGGAATAGTATAACCAAATGTGCATTTATAGATATCACTTCAAATTGTTGTTTTTTTTGTCATTTGTGTTAACCTTTTAGCTTAGTCACTGTTGTCCCATTTACCAAAGCCTGTGGACACCAAGCCTTGTCCTACCTGGGGTTATGATTTTACATGACACTCTGTACTTTTAATGCCACTTTTAATGCTCATGAGAGGGTTTTTGTTCAGATTTGCTACCCGGCATGGCCTCCAGGACGGAGGTGTCTTTGTTGCAGTAAACTGTCCCTTTGTTGTTTCTCTCTGGCCACTGAATAGCTCTTTGTGTCGCTAACTGATAAAGCTTCTGCAAACAGTCATCTCACTCACACATATGCGAACACACAAAACACAGCCAGAGGTGTCGGTAACGATGTTACGTCTACGTAAGTTCACAAATTTACCAACAGATTCACAGTAGATGCCTGGATAAGCTTATCTCTAATCTAAATGAGGCCCTGTATGTAGCGCTCACACCTGCCATTCCCACTTTAAGACACTTTTGTTTCAGAATCAATCAAAACGGGTCCTCCCATCTATGATTGGTTTTATTCTGTGGGACTGAGTGAGCAGTAGGTTGCTATCAGAGTGGCACATATTTGCATTTTATGGCCCGCTGCAGAAGGCTTGCGGGACTGATTAGGAGGTCGGTTTCTCCGAGGCTGGAGGACTGAGACCAGGCGGGCACATCTGTCATGCTTTATTAGAACCATAGAAGGGTGTAATTCTCCTCATCAGACTGGACGGTGTGACCTTACAGCAGAATGGTGAACTGAAAAGATCAATCCTCTGCTCAATCTACGATAGCTTCATCATTTTTGATCAACTTTATCCCTTTTTCTTTGTCTTAGAGCTCTCATGACTAGTGCTCTTGTCTCTAATCCTATTCCCAATATTCCCACGAGTGCTCTCCAGTGATTGTGTCCACATTACATCTGTCTACTCTCCCGGCTTATGCATTTGTGTGTGTGTGTGTGTGTGTGTGTGTGTGTGTGTGTGTGTTATCTTAATGTCAGAGTAAATTTCCTTTGGTTGTTGCACAGAAGCCAGGGCTCTGTTGTTACAGCAAACATTCACATGAACAGATAACAGCCTCCAGCCTTCTGCTTTCCATAGGACGTTTATTTGCACACAAATACATGAATGGCACACACAGACAGAGCGTGATGTCAGGCAACAACAGGGGTCCCAGACATATGGGGATGCCTGTTATACTGTTTAAGGAGAAACAAAGAGGAAACCCGCCTAGCCACACACACAGCCAGTGTGTTCCCTAATCCAGTTTATGAGTGCACCTGTCCGCCACTGAACTGCATTATTGCAGGTAATGTAATTAGGTGTGTGTCTGTTTGTGTCTGTGTGTGTGTGTATCTGTATGTGTGTTCCATACACTGTCAGAGTCTCAAGTGTCCCCAGCACAGAGCTGCAGCTGGGGGTCAGAGGTCAACGATGCCTTGGCCAGATGCTTTTTGGTAAGCCAGCAGGTGGAAGAACAGGGAAGACAATGAAAACAGATCGCTAATATCTATCTATCTATCTATCTATCTATCTATCTATCTATCTATCTATCTATCTATCTATCTATCTATCTATCTATCTATCTATCTATCTATCCATCCATCCATCCATCCATCCATCCATCCATCCATCCATCCATCCATCTATCTATCTATCTATCTATCTATCTATCTATCTATCTATCTATCTATCTATCTATCTATCTCAAAAAGTTCAAATACACATCTCTCAGTCATTTTAAAGTCTCTAAATCTTGTGCCGGTTGATAAATAGGCCCAAATATGTTAGCACAATAGAAATGTGATGAAATTAGCTAAAGAAAGTTGCTAAACATGTATCTTATTGTCCATATAAACATACAAATATGAAACAAATGAAAGATAATTACTGCATGTACCTCTTGGACCATGTGTTGAATGGGGTTTAGGGTTATAAGTCTTCCTCGGCTTCCATGTCTGTTCTTACCCATAATGCCACAGTTATGCCCTCCACTTAACCTGTAGTCATGTGACCCATCTCTCCATTATTTTAGGTGGTTAATTTTTTTTTCTTTAAAAATAAATAAATATATATATACAAATGTTTCCACCCAACATCATATTTATTACATTTTTAAATAATAATGAATGGCTGTATGACCTCAAATAATCCCAGATGTTGATTGATTCAAATTTATAATTATTTTTGGTTTTCAATGGAATGTTTTACTTTACAGAACATTATTGTCTGAAGGTGTCCTCTTCTGTTTTTTTCTTAGTAGTTTGTGCACTTTGTGCTTGTTTTACCTCCTTAATATGCTTTTCACTGTAAATATTAGTACATTATTGTTCTGAACTCCACTTCTTTCCTCCTCTGAGGACAACACTACATCTTCCTCATCTGAGCTGCAGTGGTGGTTGGTGCAGCACACTTTACACAGCACTGCCACTCAGTGGTGAGAATGGTAGCTGCAACACAACACGTTGAGAAAACAGGTTGCATTTATTCCTCCTCCTTAAGTTTGTTAATGAAAGCAGTTATGACATCTGCAAAGACCAACCAACAGTTTGAGCTTTAAAAATGAAAATGAATGAATTAGCCTTAAACATGTGGTTCCTGTCGAAATCCATTTTGCAGCCACTGTGTAGGAAAGAATGCTTCCGCAGGTCATTCATACCGGCCTACAATCAGACTCCACATAATACAGCACTGTTTGTTCCACCAGGTCACTTTACTGGTTTATTTGCACTATCTCTGTTTACATCCGACCACATTAGGCCTATAATAGGCCTTCTGTATTTTTTTCTATATTATACATTTCATATACCACTTATACTATACTGTGTATACCTCTGCATATATTTAAGTGAGTTGGGTGCGAGCGCCCGTTAAATGTATTTATTCCATGATGTTCATACTACTACAAGCAAAAACTTATTTAACCTATTTAACATGCTAAAATACTTTTTTGCCAACCTGCAATATATGTAAAAATGCAATGTACTTTCAGGAAAACAAACACAAAAATAAATATTCATAATAAATGCCAAATGGCAGAAATGTATGTATATAATGTGCATATAATGTATGTCTATGTATGTCTTATTTTTTATATTCTTATTCTGTCTTCTATATCATTGTGTCTGTATCTTGAGCTGCTGGGACAACTAAATTTCCACACTGAGGGATAAATAAAGTCATATCTTATCTTATTGTCATAATCAGAAAAAAATAAATATTGTATATCTTGTAAATAATATCTCGCAAATATTGTCGCTGTATTGTACATCGTACAACTTGGTCTGATTTATAAAGCATTTAGTCATTATAGTAACAAACTCCTACCTGGTAGGATACCTTTTTTGATAGAACGGGGGGTTATAATTTGAGGGAGCACTTTAATTTCAAGATGCTAGCTGTTTGCACGACTACAAAAAATAAGTGCATTTCAATCAGTTGTGTGAAACCGTGGAATGGAGTGAGCATGGAGCCAAAGCAATGTCCAAATATGATCCAGTTAAAAAAAAGGCACAAACTGATGTTATTCAAAAGGCACAGGAATGGGAGAGGGCTTTAAAAATCGCTAGGTGTTTTCATAGATGTTTGTGTATGTTTGTGTGTATGAAATATAAATATGTGGTAATAAGTTTTATAATAAGATATAGACACTTGGATGAGGGTAAATTCATTATGTATATTATGTTATATATGATTTTTTATGTATATTTGTATGTATGTGTGAGTGTATGTACGTGTGTTCAGCACCTATATGTTTTTATGAATATACACGGTCACCCATGAAGTTGGAATCATTTTGTTTTCAGACACAATCCTTTGTTAATTGTGATTTCATTCTCATTGTGATATGTTTGGAAGAGATTGATTAATAAAGTTTTGAGAAGATATACACTTTGTCACAATCATTTCATGGTAAGAGGTTAAAAATATTTTATTCCAACTTTATAACGACCGTGTATATGGCTGTATGTAAATATATTTATATATGATATGTTATGAATTGATTGTATGTATAGTATATCAAATTGTACATAGTTCATTTTCAGGCGTGCCAATGTTGTTATTGAAATATACTTGGCAACATGCAACATTTTATTTTGCTTTGTATTCACATTTCTGAAATTCTTAGACACTTTATTTTATTTTTGTTATTTTTTTTATTATTATTATTTTTTTATTATTATTGATATGATTTTTTAATTTTTCCCCAATTTTTTAATTTTATTTTTATATTGTTATATTTATATGTATATTATATATTGCTATTGTAACCTTTTTTGTTTATTGTTTTTCTTATCCTTTATCATTCTATATTGTGGTTGTTTTTGTAATTGTTTTTGTAACTTTGAAGCAATCTGGAACCAGAATATCTATCGGGAATAATAAAGTTCTATCTTATCTTAAATAATTTTTTAATTAATTAATTAATTAATTAATTAATTCATTCATTCATTCATTCATTCATTCATTCATTCATTCATTCATTCATTCATTCAGTCAGTCAGTCATTCAGTCATAGTTAAAATATAAAGTTTTAATATTCTCCAAGATGGGAATTATCATTTGTAAACACAAGATTATCCTCCTTTAATTATTTTAGTGCCACGCCTTAACTTAAATAGTCCAACAAAGCAAACAGCTTTATCTGATATATAGTAAACAGTCCCTCCCCCGCTCCATCCTCCTCTGGCTGACTCGTCTGCAGCTCAGCTTGACACTTTATCCATTGACGGCTCAGAGAAGGTTGAGGAAGGTGAATGAAGATAGGCAGCTGGTCCAGATGGCGTCCTGAGCAGGTTTAGCATGGGTTGGTTTAAGATGCCTGGATAAAGCGAGTGAGAACTGGCTTAGTGTTGCAGAAATGAAAGCAACTCAGGTGACTTTATGTTTGGTTTAACTCTGTCATAAACACCAAACAGTTGCAGCATTAAACATTAATTGATTTACTCAGTGGCCAGTCCCAATCAGGATTTGAAAGTAAGTAAGTAGTAAGTAATATTTAAACTCTTGATATCACTTCAAAAACAGCATCAAAATGTACTGAAAGTATGAAAAATTAAAGAACTTGTTATGCAGAATTGCCCCATTCAGATTATATTCCAAATATGTTATTGGTCTATTATGCATTTATGTAAGCAGCAGTTTAAATATTAGTAAAGATAGGGCTTCCAGTAAACATTTCTCGAGCAGAGAAATAACTAAAAGATACAATCATCATACTTTGCTTTTAATTAATTACAGAATATTTCCTCATTAACTGAATCCAGTTTAAACTCTCACAAAGTGCATTCATTAATCTATTGTTTTATTTTGCTTGTTTATATTTGTTTATTATCTTAATACTAGGGCATATACAGAAAGTCAGTAGAAAAGAAGTACAACATCTGAAAAGACTGTTGTCATAGACCAGGGGTAGGCAACCTGCGGCTCCGGAGCCACATGTGGCTCTTCCGGCCATCTGCAGTGGCCTGTGGCTGTGACAAAGAAATGATATGAAATGAAACGAATGACTCGATGAAATGAATTAATTCCTTGCATTTTCATTTTCATTCATCATTGGTGTAGGCCCAAAGCAATTTGTATTCTACATCTGTAAAAACGTATAGCTTATACAGGTACATCTCAAAAAATTAGAATATTGTGAAAAAGTTCATTATTTTTTGTCAATCATTTCAAAAAGTGAAACTTCCATATTATATAGATTCATTACACGTGGAGTGAAATATTTCAAGCCTGTATTTCTTGTAATTTTGATGATTATGGCTGACAGATAATCAAAACACAAAACTCTGTCTCAGAAAATTAGAATATTATATATGATTTAAAAAAAGGATATTTTAAACACAAATGTCAGGCTTCAGAAAATAATCTTCATTTCTATACACTCAATACTTGGGTGGGCTCCTTTTGCATGAATTACTGCATTAATGTGGCGTGGCATGGAGGAGATCAGCCTACAGCACCATGTTGCTCTGATATCGTCCTTCAGGTCACCTGCGTCTGGTGTCTCTCACCTTCCTACAACAGCCCATAGACTCCTATGGGGTTCAGGTTAGCCGAGTAAGTTTGCCAGTCAAGCCCAGTAACACCATGGTCATTAAACCGTCTTTTTGTACCTTTGGCAGTGTGGGCAGGTGCCAAGTCCTGCTGGAAAATGAAATCATCTCCAAAGAGCTTGTGGAAGCATGAAGAGCTCTAAAATGTCCTGGTAGATGGCTGCTATGTTGACTGTGGACTTCAGAAAACAAAGTGGACCAAAACCAGCAGAGGACATGGCCCCAAACCACCACTGACTGTGGACTCCAATATTTAACTTTTTTTTTTTTTTTTACAATATTCTAATTTTCTGAGACACTGAGTTTTGGGTTTTCATTATCTCTAAGCCAGAATCATCAAAATGACAAGAAAAACAGGCTTGAAATATTTCACTCTACGCGTAATTAATCTATATAATGTATGAGTTTCACTTTCTGAAATAATTGACAATTTAAAAAAAAAATTTTTCACGATATTCTAATTTTTTGAGATGTACCTGTATATACGGCATTAAAAAAACGTTTCAACAACTAAAATGTGCATCATAGCTTACCAAAGTCTACTGCCTGGTGCCTTAACCTCTAAATTTTGCCAACTTCATGTCTTGTTTTGTGTTTCCCTTTCAATTTCCTGAGAGATTTGTCCAGCCTCTCATTTGAACTCGGGTCCTTGCTGCATTCTGACAACATCATATTAATAAATGCTCGTTATGACCAATTAGTAAGTTTGGTATAGGCTAATTTAGACGTAGTAGGCTGTTTTTTCTTCATTGTAAGGCCTAAAATACGGTTTGTGGCTCCATAACGACATTTTTTTCTGTTTTTCCGGCCAACAATGGCTCTTTTGTTGGAGTAGGTGAGTAGGTAGGTAGGTAGGTAGGAAGGAAGGAAGGAAGAAAGGAAGAAAGGAAGAAAGGAAGAAAGGAAGAAAGAAAGAAAGAAAGAAAGAAAGAAAGAGATTACAGGTGAATCTTTAAGGGGTCTGACCCCTGTCAAGACCCTATGTAGTGGCACGATCAAAACAAATTAAGTGACACTTATCAGCGGGGGTCTGATCTCCGATGCGTGTCCACAAACCAACAAGCAATGCTTCCGTCTCAGTCATTTCTTTTATTTCATATATTTCTTCATATCTTTAACATTGTTTTCACTCACGATCAAAAGATGTGGCGTGACGCTCCCGCTGATTCGGAACACACAAAACTCAACTAATCAGTACTCAACTTAAATCACCTGTGCTTCACTCTCAGGCTGCGTCCGCCGTCCCCTTTATCCCCACCCACAAGCGCCTCAGAAAATAAATGAAATCAAGTGGCCTCTACAATCCGGCCCCTAATTATAAGGCAGGGGGACTTATAATTAACTTAAACAGAGCATCATTACTGTTATAACACATATGACACTTTAAGCAATATTTTCTAACTATTTGCTATCATTTCTAACCCATTCTATCTATTTTTTTACAGCTCATACATAACATAACAATACAAAAGTACTTGATTTTATTCTTCTGGGTCCTTGCTGCAAAGAAAATAGTCTTTTCTGGGGCAGCGATCCGCCTACACCCCTTTGCAAATGTCAGTCAGTCATCAATCCTTAGTCATTAGTCAGGTGTCAGTCTCACAGACAAGGCAGAGCTTGTCGATGGGCCTTTCGAGGGTGCTGCTCCGAGTCTTGACCTGTACCCGACGAACAAGGCCTCTGGCGTCCAACGTAGTCTGCTCCACTCGGCCTAGCAACCATGAATTTCTTGGCGAGTTTTCATCCATTTTCAAGACGACATCTCCAACTTTGAGATTCCTTTTTATCTTGTTCCACTTTTGACGCTCTTGAAGGTTTGGGAGATACTCTTTGGTCCATCTTCTCCAAAATAAATCGGCCAGATACTGGGCTTGCTTCCACCGTCTTCGGGAGTAACAATCCTGCTTACTGAAGAGCCCAGGGGGAAGCAGTGGCTTTTTCTTAAGTAGCAACAAAAGTTAATGCCTCTATGTCACCTGGATCATCAAACGTAGTGGTTATGGGCCTATCATTAACAATTGCTTCCACTTCACAAAGCAAAGTTTGTAGGCACTCGTCGTCCATAATTTGTTCACCCAGCACTGACTTTAATATTCTTTTCACCAGTCTTACTTGCCTCTCCCATATTCCGCCAAAGTGTGGTCCAGCCGGTGGGTTGAAGAGCCACTGTATTCCTTTTTCTGCCAGAGTGTTTTTGATCTTGGCTTGATTCATTTCTCTTATAGGAGCTCTGAGCTCTTTCTCGGCCCCAACTAGGTTTGTCCCATTATCGGATCGGATGAGATCCACCTGTCCTCTTCTACAAGCGTCGGATAGCATGTATGCACGAGCTTGTGTCCAGGCTGTGAGCGACTTCGATGTGCAGAGCACGTATTGTTAAGCAGGTAAACAATACGCCGTACCTCTTAATGATGGTGCGACCTCTTTTGACCTCTATGGGCCCAAAGTAGTCCATCCCTACGTGTGTGAAGGGGGGTTTGTCAGGAATCAGCTGATCTACAGGCAAGTCTGCCATTTTTTGCTCCTGACCTCTTGCATGACGTTTTCTACAAACGACACAACGAAATATAACCTTTCTTGCTGCTGCGTTTGCTGCAGGTATCCAGTAATGCTGTTGAAGGCGAGAAAGCATGAAGTTCCTGCCAGAATGTCCAGTTTTCTCATTAATGTCTTGCAATAACAGGTTGGTAGCATGGAGACCTTTCGGCATTATTATGGGATGTTTTGAGCTTTCAGGCAGGGCGGACTTATGCAATCGTCCACCGACTCTGAGCAGGCCATCCTGAAGACAAGGATCCAACCTAAAGATGGGTCTGTTTCCTTTTGGCGCCTGCTTTCCTTTTTCCAGAGCTGAGATTTCTGACTGGAAGCTGCAACGCTGACAGTACCGAACAACCGCCACCTCTGCTCTGTCCAACTCTTCCACAGTCAGCGGGCCTTGAAGGGGGGAAGCAGAATTTACTGTTTTCCTTCCTTTGTGTGCCTTGGCTATCAGATAATCTCTTATTCTCAGGATCCAGGCTATGGCCCGTTTTAAGCGCCACCAGCTAGAATAGTAGTCTATCAATTTTTCCACTGCACATAAGCCTACAGTGACTGCGGAGAACGCCATGATTGTTTTTCTCACCTCTGGATCATCCTTACCAAGATTCAAGCCTTGAGGCTTGTCCACTGCTCTCACATTTGCGCTCTGTAAGGAGGCAGGCCCTTGCAGCCATCTTTGGTTGGCCAAGAACTGCTCCACTGTGAGTCCCCGTGAGGCACAATCAGCTGGGTTTTCAGAGGTGTTTATGAAGTTCCACTGTTCCACATTTGTGGCCTCCTTAATGATGGCAATTCTATTGGCCACGAAGGTTTTCAGCCTCAATGCTTCATTCGTGATGTATTTTAGCACAGCTGTGCTATCTGTCCAAAAAGCTGAGGCTTGGAGGTCCCACTGGAGCTCCCTTTTCAACACTTTATCCATGTTTACAGCCATAGCTGCCGCAGTGAGCTCTAAGCGTGGGATGGTGGTTTGCTTCAGCGGGGCTACTCTGGCCTTACCCATCACAAAGGCGCAGTGAACATGGCCGTTCTTGTTTGTCAGCTTCAGGTATGACACTGTCCCATAGCCACTCTCACTGGCGTCTGAAAAGTGATTGAGCTTGGCTGTGGCAACTGGACCAAAATCCCTAGGCTTGATGCACCTTGCTATTTGGAAGTTGGATATTTGAGGCAATTGGTTCACCCAGTTTCCCCAATCATGTAATAGGTGCTGAGGGATTTCTTCATCCCAGGTGATTTTTTCTTTGCACAGCCTTTGCAGAATGGATTTGGCAGGGAGTATGACAGGGGCAAGAAACCCAAGAGGGTCGTATATGGAGCTGACTGTAGAAAGGACTGCTCTTCTTGTGTTTGGCTTCTCTTTCATGGAAACTTTGAATCTGAAAGTGTCTGAGTTTTCACACCACAACACACCCAAAGCTCTTTCTATGGGAAGAGCGTCTTTAACAAGGTCCAATGCTTTCACCTCCTTTGCTCTGTCATTTTCCGGCACCGATTTCAAAAGTGCACGACTGCTACTTGTCCATCTAGACAGTTTGAAGCCTCCAGCAGCGCATAGTGTTGTGAGCTCCTTTCTTAATGCGATGGCAGCCTTCTCGCTGCTAACTGACTTTAGGCAGTCGTCAACATAGAAGTTTCTCATTATCGTTTCCACAGCTTCTGATGATGACCTTGTCCTGTTGTCCTCTGCAGTTTTGCGCAAGGCAAAGTTCGCACAGCTGGCAGATGAGGTGGCTCTGAAAAGATGAACTACTACCTTGTGCTCAGCCATCTCTCGAGACAGGTCTCCATCTGGCCACCAGAAAAAGCGCAGAAGGTCAGTGTCCTTCTCTGGGACTCTCACTTGGTGGTACATGGCCTCTATGTCTGCCATCATGGCCACACTTTCTTCTCTGAATAGAGTCAGCACACCTATAAGTGTGTTAGTTAAGTCTGGGCCTTGGAGCAGCCTTTGGTTAAGAGACACCCCTTGGTAACTAGCAGCACAGTCAAACACAACACGAAGTTTTTTCTTCCGTGGATGGTATACACCATGGTGTGGTATATACCAAGCTGCGCCAACCTGCCCCTTTAACTGCATTTCTGGGAGTTTGACTGCGTATCCTTTATTCAACATGTCTGCCATGCAGTTAGAATACTCTCTGTGAAAGTCAGGATTCCTGCTGAGCCTTTTCTTAAGGGCGAGTGCACGCTGGATAGCTGCATCTCGATTGTTCGGCATCTTTATCTATGAGTCTTTCATTGGTAGCTCAATGTAGTAGTGTCCCTCCTTGAATTCCACAGACTTTGAAACTGATTCCATGAATCTTTTGTCTTCGATTGACATTTCCATTTTTTCATCACGGCTGCGTTCTGGAAAGTCTATGTTGTACTGCTGCAACAGCATCTTCTCTATGTTTTCTATTGATATCCGGTTAACTGTGACAGCTTGCTGTTCTCTTTCCACATGCGCTCTGATTGGTCCGTTGACTGTCCATCCCAGGATTGTTTTGACAGCATACGGTCCCTTGTTGCGACTGTGAATCACACTCCAAGGTTCAAAAACTTCAGGAGTGTCATTGCCAAAAAGGAGTCCTACATCAGCATCGATGTGTGGTCATTTCACGTCTCTAAGGTAAGACCACTCGTTAATGTCCTTTTATTGAGGGATGTTTTTCTTTCCAACTGGAATCCTCTTTTGTACAAACACCTTTGAGAGAGTTACGTATTTGTCCTCATTGATCCCACAAACTTCCAAGTTTCTTACAAGACAGCCCTTTACACGCTTGGTTGAGTTCATGGTGCTTAAAACTATCTCTGTTCCTTTACCATGCAGGTTAAGTTGCTTGACCAGTGCATCAGTACAAAAGGTTCCGGAGCTCCCCGGATCGATAAATGCATAGGTCTTCACAATCTTTGTCCCCAGTTTTGCTTTGACATACACTGGAAGAATTGCCAGGATGCAGCTGTCTCCGGCCCCAGTAGCAAGAGATGCCTCCTCATCCAGACCCACAAGAGCACTTCTGATTGTTTGTTGTTCAGTGAATTCAGTTTGACAGCTTGTGTTAGTTTGCTTTGTAACATTTCCATCTTTATGAATGTGCAACAAGCTTGGGTGTTTTTGTGAGCACACCTGACACGTCATTCTTCTGCTGCAATGTTTGCTAAGATGCCCCTTCAATAGACAGCCAAAACATATGCCATTCTTTCGTAAAAAGTCCAGCTTTTCTTTGTGTGATTTTTCTAGGATTTGGTGACACTCAGCCATTGTGTGATTTTTCCTGCAATACAGACATGGCCTGGTGAGGGCAGCGTTGTTGTGAGATGTAGTGGGCCTGTTGCTTGAATTGACAGCTTCACTGCGCAATGACACGCTGGTGGCAAAACTACTGCCTCTTGGATTTTCCTTCCTTGACATTTTTACAGCAATGGGGCTTTTTCTTTCTTTTTCTTCACCTGCTATTCCATGCAGGTCGCCAAAGAGGGGGTCATTTGCTATTCTTGCCTCTTTGTCCACAAAAGTTACCAAATCCACAAATTTTACCCGACATTGCTTTCTCTCTGTGATGTCAAAGGCAACAGCTCTCCATTTTTCTCTCATTTTATATGGGAGTTTTGCAATAACCACTCTCATGTTGGCTGGGTTATCCAGTTCCTCCATATAGTCAACATCTCCCAAGGCATTCATGCAGGTCACAAGAAAAAGGGAAAAACTGTGGAGGGTCTTGGCATCCTCAGATTTAATCTGCGGCCAGCTTAGCAGTTTACCAACCAACGCTGTTGCAATCTTAAGTGGGTTTCCATAGCGGTCCTCCAGGAGGCGCACCGCTTCTCTATAACCCCGGCTGGAAGGCATATGTTGGCAACTTTTCACCAGGTCGTGTGGCTCACCTTTAGTAAACTGCTCCAAGAAGAAGAGTTTATCTGCATTGTTATCAGTCTTCAAGTCAATAACATGTTCAAATGCCTTCAAAAAAGATCTGAAGTCAAGCGGGTCACCACAAAACACAGGCACATCACGATAAGGTAAACGAGTTGACTGTTGTTGTTTGACAAGCAATTCTGTTATATCTGTCTGCTTCTTTATAACATCATATAATTCATTGTCATGATTTATTATTCGTTGACGACCAGTGTTGGGCTCCTGCATCATGATTGGCCCTTTAATCTTGGGTTTGGCTCCCAGTGATGTGACTGGAGGCTGCCTAGGATATGTGGGGGGCATTGTCACCTTTTGCACATCAACACCCTTTTGAACATGTGAAACAACTGCTTCATCAAGATATTCATTCATCCCATCAATTGGTTCAGAAACATCATATTCTTCATACACTTTAATCTTTGCATTAGACACTGCCAGGGCAGTTTGAATCCTTAGCTCCTCCTTTTCAGCTGCAAGCTGTGCCTCCTTTAATGCCAGTGCTTGCTTTTGTCTCAATGCGGCTGCCTTTGCCACCAAGGCTGCTCTCCTTGTTTCCTCTTTGATGCGCGCGGAGGACGCTGATGACTTGCCAGAGCGCGCACTGCGTGACGTTGATGATCCTTGTTTTGACACGTTTGACACACTGTCCAGCGGGGATAATTCATCCTCCTCTTCAGCCGCCCCGTTGCTGCGGGGTTTTGCCTTGGCATCTTTGCACCACATTAATACTTTTTGAATGAATTCCTCAAATCTCTTTAACTTTGGCTGAAACCATTGCTCCTGGTCAGCGCGCAATTCCTCCGGATTTAAACGTTGTTGAACAGATTTGTTGAGCGCCTTGAACGTCTCAAACACAGCATTGAAATCCTTCATCTTTAGTTTTATGTCTCGATAGTCCGCCTCCTTTCCCATGAGATCATCGATCTGGTTTGATTTTAGGGTGAGCTGCCTTAACTTTGTTCTCCTTGCACCGATGTCATCATACAACTTATCATCCTCGTCTTTCTCCGCGAGGCCAGTATCACCGGCGCTTTCATCCGTCATGTTTCACACTCAAATCAATCCATTCATTAATTCATTACGAGGGCACAAATCACGGCTTTCACTCTTATGGCGTGTTTGATCCACTGGATTTCCATTCAATGCAACAGTTGATCTTCACGTAATCTTTTGATTTTACTGTAGTGGCACGATCAAAACAAATTAAGTGACACTTATCAGCGGGGGTCTGATCTCCGATGCGTGTCCACGAACCAAAAAGCAATGCTTCCGTCTCAGTCATTTCTTTTATTTCATATATTTCTTCATATCTTTAACATTGTTTTCACTCACGATCAAAAGATGTGGCGTGACGCTCCCGCTGATTCTGAACACACAAAACTCAACTAATCAGTACTCAACTTAAATCACCTGTGCTTCACTCTCAGGCTGCGTCTGAATAAAATGAAATCAAGTGGCCTCTACACCTTACAACTTCAAACTAATGCCAAATGTGATTTAGTAATAGTTAATTTATTAGTTTGCAATGCATCTATTTATACTTTATACACACCATAGCTATGTGATGCAAGGCTAACCCACTTATGAAAGACAACACTTTTTTATACAGTATACTTCAACAGAAATGTCTGCAGTGTGTACATATGTCCAATAGGGAGCAGTGTTTCCATACCTAATGTCTTACAGATATTGCATTAGCAGACATGACACTTGGGAGCAAGGGGCTGAATTCTTGGAGCCTCTCTGATACCACTTTGTCTCTCGTGTGCCCACAATAAAGTCAATTAAACATCTTTTTTTATAATGCATTTAATTTCTATGTTTTTCAGTTCAGTAAACTGAATTTTCATGTCAGTGAATATTTCTCCAGGGCTGTGCTTGCGTGTGTGTGTGTGCTGGGTAAATTCGTTCATCTCCAACTCCAACGTTTCATATCAGAGCCATAAAGTTGGCTTGCTCCAGTAGACTGTGATATTGTTGCTGGAATGTTCTCTGAAAGGATTTTATGGTCTTTTCCTGTAAAGTCTCTTTTGGGACCGACTGAAAATCCTCGTCAACAGACAGTTGAGTATTTTTGTAGAAATTCCCCCTGACAACCACAGAACAAATCTAATAAAGTCTGAGCACCTCGCTGGGCTTTCTTAGGTCTCTGTGATGATTGCAACATTCTCTCCCTGCGTGTTAGCAACTCTCAATCTTTTGGGACTCCTTGCATTAATAGGCCTATGGCATCATTGTTATTTGCTCAACATTACGATGTGTTAAAAGGTGCAAGTTAAGGTCTCAGCGTTGTGTTATTACACAGCGGTTATGCTACAAATGTAACCACTTCTGAAATTTGTGATTTACATTTGATGCAAGTTTCCAGTCTGTTCTTTTTTTGTTGGACCATAAAATATCACAGTAAATCCTGTGCCTTTGAAACTGGCAGCGAAATGAGAAACACAGGCTTTACATAGCACTGACTGAAACATTGAATCATCTCTCTGTTTACCCAATTATCTGAAAAAAATGGAAATACATGCAACAAATCTATAGTGCATTAATTGACTTTACATGTGCTCTAGTGGAGAAAGATTAAATGCTTTTACATAGAATTACTTAGAATCTGTTTGCTCATACTCCATGTCTGGATAACAGGAGGAGTTTTATATACAAACTCAGTCTTTTTGGTGTAAAATGAGGTATGAAAAAAATGGATAAAATAATAATATATACACTCATCCTGAGCTCTACTGTCACAACTGTTAGCATTTGCTAATCCTTCTTATTCTTGTTTATCATCACTACCACGAGCATAATCCTCACTTGATATAGGTTGTATTTGTATCCACTCTATGTAGGCTTTTTCTATAACACATTATGGAACTAATCTGCACAAAATATAGTTTTTAGGACAAAAATGATTTCCAGCCAAAAGGTTACAGCAGATGCAACCATAATATGACTTAAATTCTGTCTAATGACCAGCAAGGGGCAACTCTACTGGTTGAAAAAAGAAGTCAGATTGTATAGAAGTCTATGAGAAAATTATTCTACTTCTCACATGATTTATTACTATTACAGTAAACATTTCCCTAACGAGTTTAAGGTTTCAACTGCTAGTTTCAAGTCGTCTTCAATACAGCATGATGTTCATTTAGTAAATGATGGTCTTCGTTTAGAGTAAAATAGACAATAGAGCAGGGTATGTTTTAGGACATGGCTACCTATTGATTGACAAGTTGCTACTATGGGGACCTGTCAGTCAGGATACTTTGACCCTTTCAGTGTTTTCAGTTCATCAAAATTAACTGGAAAATATGTTATATTGTATCATTGATCAGGCCGATCCTTGATGAATGGAAGAGTTTAAATGTGGGGTCTGGGGGCATAAATTGTTTTTCCATAAAAGCCCAAATTTGGTGACAGCTCACACATTCTGATGCCACTATTTCATCATATACACTGATCTTAATGATTGAATATTTTAAGAATTGATTTTAATGGCGAATAAGGGTTCTTTTATGTTTTATTTAAGGCATTCAAAATGTATTTAAGGCTTTCAAAATAGGAACAGAGTGTGTTAACAGAATCCACCAAAGAACTTTCAAGAAGACTGTCTAAATAAGGACAGTCTTCTTGAAAATTCTTTGGTGGATTCTGTTAACACACTCTGTTCCTATTTTGAAAGCTGCATGTGTTTAGCGACAGGAAGTAATTCGTCACAGATTCGCTTTTTGTGATTCAAATAACTTTAACAGTTTGGACCTCTGATGGCCTCGCACAGGTTGTTAGTATTTAGATCGGCTCATGCGGGACTGATACAGACAGGTAGGCACGTTTATCCATCATAACATTTTTCTCGATAAATTCAGTAAGTGTGTGAATGCGGGTGTCATTGATCAGGCTGATCCTTGATGAATGGAAGAGTTTAAATGTGACATTATTTTATTATTTAACTTAATATTAATATAAAACATTTTTTTCAATGCTAATTGCCAGGAAACAAACTGAAATAATTTTTTTTCATTCCTACATTTTTTTTCAAATCTGAGAGAACAAAGCATCAAACGTTCCCTTTTCTTTTTGCCCAGCTTGTGAATTAAGACATAGCTGTGCTGCATCTGCCAAAGCATAAACTTATTCCTAACTGACCAAGGTGGATGAGAACGTGTTGGAGCCATTTGTCACACTGTCATGTACAGTATGAGGTGTGCACGCTTCATGGCTGCAGCTGTTACATCCTGCAGCACACCTCATTGTCTCTTAATAGGACAAATCTCTGAGATAGAGTTACATGATAAAACCACCAGGCCTCTTTATTCTTAACCCTTCTGTGCAGCAATTAGACATGACTGTCAAAGTAAAGTGTGTTTTTTTAATACTAATTATTCATTTAGTACTAATGCTCCTGGAGCTACTTCTTTTGTCAGAAATGTGTCTGTTTACAGCACTGGCGTAGCCAGAAAAAAGACATTGGGTGTGCACCAGCAATACTTGGTGTGCCAAATTTATTACACCTCCACCAACATTCAAAAGAATGTGTTTCTGGAATACAACATTATTAACACAACAACAACATATCCACACATTCTCTTCAGTAATAGTCAACAGTTAGTTCACAGCAGGTCTAAACATTCACTTGTGACGTGCTCTCAAATAAATCGATAATGCTACCTATACACCAGAAGACTTTGAAAAGATTTGGAAAAGACTCCTGGAAGACTATCAGGCACATAGCAAGAGCAAGTTGTGACAGGCAGTGACAACAGCATACGCAGTAAACAGTTCATGTTGGGAAAAACATCTTTTGCAATGCATCATCTGACGGCAATTTTTGGGTGTGCCAGCTGCCTCTGGGTGGCACCGGCACACCCTGGCACACCCATGGCTACGCCAATGGTTTACAGTGCAGCCAAACAAACTCACCTCATCGGCCTGTGTGTTCTGGCAAAACAAATCAAGAAACAAATCATCATAAGTGGTGGAGTCCGCCACTAACATTAAAAAAACACTATATATATTTTTCTTTATTTTATTTACAGACTCACTTATTCCGTATACTGCAGTAACCCCCCCCCCCCCCCCCCCCCCCACACACACACACACACACCCCACCCCCACCCCTCTCTAATTTCTTGTTCATTTTAATGCTTGGTACAACTAAAGGTACATTTGTTTGGACAAATATAACGATAACAACAAAAATAGCTCATATGAGTTTAATTTTAGAGCTGATATCTAGTCATTTCCCATGGTTTTCTTGAAAAAACCCAACATCATTGTCAAGAAAACCATGGAAGTGTTAGAAAAATTGCATGAGGAAACCTTGAAAATTGATAATCTGTCACCAACAGAAAAAACCTCACCATTTTTCTGCGCAGTTCGTTGATGGGGAAATGAAGAGCTGGAGACGTCCGAGTTCTCAGTTTAACATAGTTTTATTACAATATACGTCAAAAAATGTGCACTTTACAGAGAATCTCCGGGCTCAAAACTCATGTCCCTGAATACAAACAGACGTGTTTCAGTTTGTGAAGTCTGAACCACGACTCTCTCCCTGGAACCCATTAAAATAACCTTACAATTGTTTACAAAACATGCTGGTCGATTTCCTCCAGGAAGTCCCGCCCTCTTGATCGCTGATTCGCCAGTTTTAATTAATACAACGGCACGTCAATGCCAGCTGGGCATACGATCTTGCTGCCCCGGACAAGGCCATCCTGACTTCTCCAGAACATTCAACAAAAAACATTCTGTCTTGTTATTGTGTCTCACAAAGATAGTATGTCTACAGAGTCAAAGGTTTTTCACTGTGTCACATAGATTCTAAAAGTCTAAAAAATATGAAACAGACAATGAAATATATGTAGTCAAAGTTTCTAAACCAAAATTAACACACAAACATAATCATTGTATCAAATCATATTGTCTGACTTAATATAAATGCACAGAGATATTTATTACACTCAAGGTTTAACCTTTGATAGTGACCTGCGTCACTCACAGGGACAGACACAGGAAGTCAAACAACAGAGAAGCAGAAATCAAGCATAAAATCATTTACAAATATAGAAAATAATCAATTATTTTAACAGAAGATAGCTAGAACAAATAAACAAATGTTGTACCAGGCACTAAAATGAACAAGAAATTGAAGAAAAAGGGTGGTCTAATATTTTTTTCCATGACTGTAGAAAAGTCATTGGGTCAGTTGTGAGGTCTGAGTTCATGAAAATCTTAAAGATTATCACTTTGAATTTCTGTTTTGATAACACACGTGAGTGTGAGCTGTGTAATGTGTTACAGATGATGTAATGCTGCTATAGTTTGTCCTCCTCTTGTCTATAGACAGAAAGCAGAGTGATCCTCCTCCCTTTGTGTCTGCCTCCTCACGGCTGTGTTTACAATTGGCATACCATGCCTGGAGCTGCTGCGCTCTAGAGTTTCACTAAAAAGGCCCGGGACGGACTCCTGTTTGAATCTGCCTCTGTGTGTGTGATTGTGAATCTAAACTTTGCTCTTTGTTTATGTCTCCCCCCGTCCCCTGAGTATTTCGGGCACCACTGACATGCTTGCTCCCTCCCTGGATAATAGGATGAAGTTGGGACGCTGACACTGCTGCTCTCTTATTGGATAATGAGAGGAAGTTAGACGCTGACACGACATGCGCTCTTCACTCGTGTCCTCTTTCATCTGGTTTCAATTGTGGCTTTTAGTTCTCTCTATCAAGAGCCAAAAGAGCTTTTGAAGAAAAAGACAGGATGAGTGAATGAGTGAGTTAAAAGATGGCCTAATTTTAGAAATGCTGAAGCACTCATATCACCCAAATGCCCCTTATGTTTATCCGTGTTTATCTCTGTGACATAATGGATCTCTCTACCACACAACAAAGCAGGAAAAATCTTGGAAATGGTTTCATGAAACAAACCCTCCAGGGCCGGCCTTATCTCCACTCACAGCTTCATTTTGTATGAGCTAACAGAAGTATCTGCTGAAGGCCAGGTGGGTACACGAAAACTCAGCACAGGATGTCCTCAACACAGCCCGGTTTCCCGTCACCATCCTTCCCTCCCTCATTCCTTCCCTTGAACTGTAACCTTCTGTCTCTCCTCCCACTCTATCACACTGTGGGATGATGCCTTCACTGTCACCCAGTGTGTACATTTTAACTATATCCAGTGTTTCCAAGAGGATTTTTTTCATTTATAAGTAAAAATGCATCAATCTTGTGCACTTTGAGAGCTAAATGAGAGCAAACACCTCACACAACATTTTTCACAGTTGGGAGATACTGTATTATAGAATCAGAAGCTCAGAGCCGGAGGTTGCCGCCTGGTATGACTGGGAGGTGCGGGCGGTGTTTTGACTGACACTCTGCTGAGCAACGGCAACACAACGCAAAATAACTTTATATTATGAATCATGTAAATATACTTTCCGTAGCTTGAAATGTGACTTTAGCGTGGCACACGAGACTCTGGTGGGCCGTCAGACTCTGGGTAATTAATGGGAAACCCTGATATCTATTAGAGAACATGGCAACATCTTTATAGGTCAGAATTCACCATTGTTTCTCCTCCCTTCCCCCTCTCTAAGAAGAGACAAAAATGACGGGGAGAAATGTTTACAGAGTGGATGTTTGCCTGCTCTTAGCTCTGCTGAGTTAATGATGAACTCAGTATTAGTCCGCTAAAAGGCAGACCTTATCCTTCACTCCTGCAGCTGCAATGGAAAGCCTCTCAAATAAAAATGGATGTGAGGTGAGCAATGCAGATTACACCTCCCAGGCTCCGCTCAGCGTCATATGAATGCATTTCGGTCCTGTAACATATTACTTTCCATCCTCCCTGCATTAATGGATTACCTGAGCTGCTGGGGGGGAAGTGTAAGGAGATCAGTTAGGTGAGGCCACAGTCAGTGACAGAGTTATCCCCCAAAGCAAACACACAAGGCCACAGAGAGCATAATGACTCTCAGTCACAAAGACACAAAATATTACAAATGCTCTCACAAGTCCTTTCCCTTTTTTTTTTCTTTCTTTTTTTTTTTTTTTTTTTTACAACAAATCATTAATGTGACATTCATAGCTGGAAATACAGCTGCTGGCGTTATGATTAGAGCTGATTTTACATGCAACAATCAGGATGGAAAACAAGGTCTGTGAAATGGGTGACTTGATATCCAAAAAGCAAACAAGTCAGACCCACAATCTGCACATTTCACACTGATAATAACCATTAATCATTGCTGTATTTGGTTAAATCCCCATAAGCACACAAAGATAAAAGGTTGGTTCACCTAAGTTACTAAAAACATTTCCCTATGCACCAATAGAGCTGAGAAAATATAGAAATAGAAATAGAAATAGAAATAGAAATAGAATATAAATATTTAGCTCTTATCTGGGGTATAAGAGTATACTTTTGCTTTTTGTCGTGTCTAAGCTGCTTCATTTCTGCAGCAATCCATGTTAAATAACGGTGAATAACATATGATTTGTCATGCTCTTAGCAACTCTTTCTAATAATGAATGCATTGTATAGTGAAACTTAACTAAGGCATGACTCATGAGGATTTAATGCTTTAATGAATGCAGGATGAATTAAAAAATGATCGACTCACTATTGCTTTGATGAATGTGATAGATTCATGCTTAAAGGGGACAAATTATCACATTTAAATGCTTTTATGTATATAAATAAATAAGTTATACTGTCTGAATATGCCTGTAATCATCCAAAAAAAGTGTGTCTGATTGGTCAGCAGTCTCTGTCAGTGCAGCTGAATGACAAAATACAAGTACAGCATTACTTCTAGAGGTGGGGAAAAAAATTGATACAGCATAGTGTTGCGATATTTTGTGTGGTGATATTATATCGTTTCATGGCCGCCAAGCATCGATTCCGATTTGCGTTCCGGACAGACCGTCATTATTTTCATCTTTTTCTTTTTGCAGAGGCCGTAACAGGGTCACTTTTAGGAACATACTGGAGATACTGGTATCATATGAAACTAGAAGTTCTAAGGAATCTATAGGTACCGTGTCAGGATATCATGTCAGGAAGTTGTCGAAATAACGCTGCAAAGTTAGCCTTTTTTTATGTTTCATTCAAAAAAATTCAGAGCAGTGAAGCTTAAAGTTGATAAAATGCTGCAGTTGTTGTCGTCCATACATGTTTGATATCAATTCATTTTGACTGAATACTTTGTTGGTCAGTCTGTGGGTTTGACTCTCATTGTGGAGAAATAAAAAGACTGAAGTGAGATGAATAGACTGAGAATTTTCTTTTATTTGACAAAACAATTCACAAAACACACAAAACAAATAAATTTAATTTTGTGGACACAAAATGCAGTTAAACAGTTAAATCGCAATATATTGTATTGCAATTCTCACCATATCGGACAATGCTTAAAAACGCTATAATATTGTATCGTGACTCAAGTATCGGGATAAAATTGTATCGTGGGGCCTCTGCTGATTCACACCTCTAATTACTTCAGTATATGTTTGTTACGCTTTATTATCTCTTCCCAGAATAAGTGTCCTGGTAAATCTGGATAGTCCAGAGAACACAGTATCGAGGTGACTCAGGAAGTAAGATTCAGCAAATTACATTTTATGTTAAAGGTTGAACTTCATTATAATACCTAAAAATTCTCCCAAAATAAAAGTATTGCTTGATATTACATTTGATTTGGATTACAATCTAAATGCCATTGAGCAAGGCAGCTAACTATAGCAATGCTCCAGAGGATCTGCTCAGTAGAAAGCACCAGATGTGACCGTGCAGGATGTAACTGTGTAAGTGTGAAACAGGGCGTTGTTAGTATAGAGCCGGCTCAGTTGACACTCTCAAGAAAATAGAGGTCAAAAATGTGCATTTTGTGTGAATTTTTTCCCAGTAAATCTGTTAAAATGACATTTTTCTTGTCTCTGCAGAGAAGCTGAAGTAGTGCACAGGGATTAACATTACAGGAGCGCTTTCCACCTCCTTATTCCCCTCCTCCCTCCATCTGTACTAAACTGTCCCTGGTGTGGATACATTTTCAAGATTCTGGCATGTAGCTGGGTCAGTGCATGTGCATGTGTATGTGCGTGCATGTATGTGTGTGTGTGTGTCTGGGGGTTATTGTGAGTGTACATGTCCCCAGAGTGGATTCGTTTTCACAGCTTGGTGGTGTGGCTAATAGCAGATTCAATTTGGCATCTATTTTAATCCCAAGGATGTGAAAGTCACAGCGGCACTAATCATGAGCCCAGGCATCAATAACCCCAACACACACACACACACACACACACACACACACACACACACACACATGCACGCACCTGTGTGTAGGTTACATGTGCAAATACATCACTCGTCCCACTCTCTAAAACATAGAAAATAAACGGCCTGCAGGCTGCGTTATAAACTGAAAAGAAAATGTTGTATTTCAAATTTTGATCTCCTTGAAACTCTTCTATTTTATGCACTCATTTAAGCCTCAATTGGTCACCTTTCTGAGTTAAACCTGTATGCAGAAATAAAATAAAAAAATCTTTCTTTCCAGTGAACACTACACACTGTGTTCTGTGTGGCCTTGTTGCACCAGACACTAGATGACGCTGTTGCACCAACACTTTGTCCAGCCTCCCTCTCTCCCAGCAGCCTGCTGTCCAACAAATCTGCTATTACTGATAGTGAATGGTCAATCTAAGGCTTGTAACCTTATAGAAATATTTTCAGCTCCTATTATCCCGAGGAAAACTGAAGAAAACCCCTGAAATATAAAGCTTATTTTGTTTTATTTGTCTTTTCTCTCTAAAAACATTTTCTAAGCATGGTATCACATGAAACTAATATTCACTACCTCTAGCTTTTCATATGTCCATGCAAATACATCATAAAAGGTAAATGGTGAGTCTGCACTTGTCACCCATCCATCCGGGTCCTGCAGGAACCTGCAGCCACTCATGCGTAAAAACCTGCAGCTAAATGACATGAAAGACGCTCCTCGTGGGAAGGAAACGGCAGCATCCTCTACATCTAGATTGCCGGGACCCCCATCAAGCCATAAATTTGGGGCAATCCATTTCCGAGACAGTCACTGGCTGTTATCTTGGATAAATATTTGCTTCCCTGGGCTTCAAGACAACAGCACTGATGTCTCACTGGGAATTTCCACAGTCGGTCAGCAGTAGTGAAGGCCTATGTGTCATTTTAAAACATTGTGTCGCCATTATCAAAGTAACTGCAGAGGAAGTGTGTTATGGTGATGTAGTGCACGCCCAGGTATCAGGGTCTATGATAAAACATGCCTGCACGCTGTAGCCCCGAGGGTTGCGTGACTTCTGCAAAGCGCAAAAGTAATAATTTCCCAGGGAGCATCAGAGTAAACAGCGAGGAAATTAAAAAAAGCAAAAAAAAGGGGAAACCCCGCTGTCTTTAGATTTATGCGCTGGTGACATCTGACTGTCTGTTTTTATCAGCAACACTAAGCTCAGCCTGCTCCCAATGTGTTTTAAAGTAAAGTTTTTTTTTACTTTTTTAAAAAAACTTTTAAACTAATTCAGGTGCTGTCTGCCAGATCGTGCAGTCAGTGGTTGGAGTCTGAGGGCCAGAGAGAGGAGAGGATCTGTCTGGTCCCTGTTTGTATTTTTTTCCTCTGAGTGGGCTGGTTCTGTGTCTTGGAGTCTTCCTACAGAGAGCGCAGGAGGAAGAAGTTCGCACCAGTTTTGCCTCCAATCCAGTGGAGGTTTCAATAGCAGCAGCGCGGCAGGGGAGGGACGCACTGCCAGCACTCAGGATACCCACTCACACACACACATACACACACTCACACACACTCACACACACACACACACTCACACTCATACACACACTCCTGCCCACTAGAGACCAGTTAAATCCGCAAGAAAACTGCAAACACGCACCAGAACAGTCGCCTAATCCGATTGATAGGCACCAACAATAGAAGTGAAAACTGAAGGGAACTACTGGACACTGTAGAGGACAACTTGTGTTTTCATTTTTCTTTTCAATCGCTTTAGTTGTAAAGCACTTAAAACATTTTTTTGGTGATATCAGAGTTTGAGAGAAGAAGAGCCAGCCGTCAGATAACTTCGCCATTTCATATTCTAAAAGGTAAGATTGTGTTTTTTTACGCATGATTTTGCGTCTTTGCGCACGATCCAAAGCTTTTATGGAATTATAAGATCAGAGAAAAAAACTTCCTCTTCTTTTTCTTTAACTTTTCAAATGTGCATGAACAGCTCCATATAAATGCAGAGCCGGACTCCCCGAGTAAAGTGGTGCCTTTGAAACGGCTGCCAGACAGAGAGAGAAAGAGAAGAGAGGAAGAGGGTTTTGCGGTTTACAACTCCGGGAAGTTAAAAGTTTCAAACACATTTCAATCAAGCCTCAACTCGCATGCTTTTCTTTTTAATCTTATTTTTTGGTTTTGGGCTGCAGCCGATATCACAACTAGCGCACGGACCGTCAAAGTGATGAACTTTAGAAAATCCTCTTTGCTTTTGTGCCTTCCGATGGTTCCCATGCTCCCAAGGGTGACACGGCACCCAATTTATCAATAAGCGCAGTATTTCTAACGGCCTGTGCGCTATGTGCGGCATTCTCTCTGCAAAGTGCAAAAACACTGCACAATGCAATCTGGATATGTTTCATTTTGGCACCTTTTGGGTGCTTTTACGCACCTGTAAGAGCCACACGGGTGTAAGTGGAGCGTCTCGTTTTTCATAGGCTGTACTCTAAACTGTAATACATTTAAGTTGTTTTATAATTGCAGGCAGATTAATGACAGTTTAGCTTATGTTGGGAGTTGTTTTTCCTCATCCGGTCCATGTGAGAGCTTTTCCTCTCAGTCTAATGAGAGACATACCCGGAGTGGGGATTTGAATAACTGTATTTAGTAGCAGGGTGAAGCCACACTGCCTCCCTTCTACTTTCTCAGGAGAATGAATCATGAACAAAAAAAGTCTTAAAATGGGAAGGTCTGCGTCGCATACCGTAACTAAACCGTGATTTGCATATGAAAACTCTCTGGCTGAAAGAATTCCGCCAGTGTTGCTGCTATAGCCGTTCGCGTCCACAGAGAAGTGACAGGCTGCGGTGTGTATATATACAGTCTCCTCCGCTGCTGTCTGTCACACGTCCAGAGTCACCGGTCCTGGAAGATTAAGGACTTTTTTTATTTATTATTTCCTTGTTAAATTATGCATCATATCCACCCACAACCCAGCTCCCAGTCCCCCGGCACATTCACTTCGCAAAGCCCCTCATTATGCTCCCTCAGATGGACACAAGCAGAGGCAGGGCGGCTCACACTTCGCTGCTGAACAGGCTCTCTGTGCTTCTCCAAGCACAACATTAGGGATCATGATTGCAGTGGCGTTTCTAGACCATTTCAAATGGGGGGTGGAGGGCAGGCTCTTTAGGGGTACCAAATATACCCCCCACACATCCACCAACCAGCTCTGTTTTTCAAATTTTAAAAATGAGTATAGTAGTAGTAGTAGTAGTAGTGTTTAAAACATTAAGATGGGGTAAATGAAGGCCATTCCCCTGCTCTATTATGTCTTGTGGGTTGCTGCAGCAATTTTTGACTTTACATGGTTTGTGACACCGATTTGGTGCAAAATGTAACTGTTTTTGATCCCTTGAGAATTGTTAAAAATGGTCAAAAATCCAGCGAAAACACCACATTAAGGAACACCACAGCAAAATTCCAAGCCACAACAAAATCCCCAGCCCAAGCCCTAGATAGGGGAAAATAATACATCTCAACTGCATGCGAAAAACCGCATGTTTTTGCCCCAAACGGCATTAGATTAGCATAATCCAGGGCATGTCGGTAAATGGGAGAACCTTGGATGGCAATCCTTTTTCCTTCCCATATCATAAGGTCGGAGATCTAGGGACTGATTAAAAATGTCAGTTTTTGCCTCAGTGATAGTTGGAGTGATATTGAGCCTGTTTAGTTTTTGCATCAAACTGAATGTGATTGGCATAAAGTGGGAATGTCTGTAAAGGGGAGACACGTAGGTACTCACGGTAATCAATTTTCATCCAGATATCCTGAGGTCAAAGGTCAAGGGACCTCTTTGGAAATGGCCATATCAGTTTGTCCCCCACCAAAAATGTGCCTAAATTTTGAGCATAAAATTGCCCCTTCTTGACAAGCTAGCATGAAAGGGTTGGAACAAATGGATTCCTTGGATTGTCTAGATTTAGACAATGCCAATATATTCACTAAAGACTTAAAACATCCTCTTAAAGATTTAGGGGGTGCCAGAGAGGGTCCAGGATTAATATTACAGAGGCACTGGCCCCCTCCTAGACGAGCCATTGCATGATTGACTCATTTCCCACGACGCAGCCAGGCCCATGTGTGTGTGTGTGTGTGTGTGTGTATGCCCTGCTCTGGATGGATGATGGGCAGTGGGTGGATGACTTTCCCATGGGGCACTTTCTCTTGTAATCTTTAATCACCCTTGCAGCCACAATGCCAGCACATCAGTCACCACTCCCCCACCCCTCAATTCTATCTGAATGGGGATTTTTTTTTTAAGGCAGAAAGCGGCCCTTCGACCTGACCCTCCTCATAGAGACATTCCAGGATGCGGTGCTAAATGCAAGCTCCAGAGATGGACTATAAAGAAGCAGGAGGGGAGGGGAAGAGAGGGCGAGAAGGAAAGGAAACTGGGCTCTCCTTTCCATCATGCTATTGTGCCAGCTTTCGTGGTTCTGATGATGTGGAGAGTTCAGAAACTCAAACTGTGAGTGATGTTGTGGATGGCGGGGTCCTGTAGTGATGATTTAGACTTATACACAGAGTGGAGCGGAGGAATGCGATGGTTTTGGACACACATATGGACACACACACACACACAAGATAAAAATCTCCATTCTTGGATCGGAGCCCTTACCACAGTCTCTACCAATTCATTAATGAGCTGTTTAGCTGTCCAAAAGCACCAGACCTGCTTTGGTTTGGCCTGCCTATAGAACAGGTCCAGGTCCTGTGTGGTTCCATCCTTGGCTCTGAGCCCTTCATATACTCTGCTCACTTCAATCCCCACATTGGCCCTGAAGTGACAGCAGTGATGGAGCTCGCTACCGAGGACCCCACCATAAATCTGCCTTCAGACTTCCTTAACGAAAACACACAGAGGCTTCAGGTCCTGCGAGCCCTGCCAGGCGTCTTGTTGGGTGGAATCCGAAATGTCTCTTTATTTGTGTTGAAATTAAACTGTCTTTTATTCCCTCCCGTTCTGTTAATGAGCTCCATGTGGCAGCAGGCAGGAGGCTTATCCGTCTTGACAAGGAGCTGGAGGGAAGGAGAGAGGGAGATCGGTTAAATAAAGTGTGGGGAGAAAGGGGAGGTCAGGGGCAGTCGGGTGCACGTACGCACACACGTATGACGGTGCTGGGGTTCATGCATGTGTCCTGCTGCACCTCCATACATGGAAATAGTGTGCTGATAATCAGTGTGTTTCTGCTCTGCACACATAGATGATCAGGTGGCTAAAATGCTGCATGTAACTTTTTTGTGCTTTAATCATGAGTAGATTGTGAAAGATTTTCTCTTGATTGATGTTCCTGACAATTTTGCGTCCATCTGGGAGAGGTAAAGACCAAGTGTGAACATTTTGTTTTGGCTTTGTACACGATTTGCTTGTAATGACCCCAAATTAGAGCAGGGTCAAAGCTGTTATACAAGCCAAATGAAGGGATTCCATTCTTCAGATCACACAGAAATGGAGAGGGGGTGAAACTGTAGATGTGTCAAAAGCAGCCATGGGAAAGAAGATCATCACTGTTTCCTCTCTTGGTGCAACCATTGCAAGCAGCATTTGTCCTTTAATCCCATTAAACAGATTCCACAGCTTGCCAATTAGAATACGCTGCATGTTTTTCCAGCCACAATGCTTCGCAAATTCCACTAAAAGTGAAACAAAAAACTATAAATGTATAAATAAACAGATAAAAAGCAACAGCAAAACAAAGTTGACACGATTGTGGGTGACCTCGCCTTAAAATTATCCGTTCCTCAAATTGCGATCATACATTCTTCCCCATTCTAATTAAACATTAGACTTTATTTGTTCCAGATGCAGCTTTTTTGATGTGTTATTTTGGTAAGGGAACTCTGTGGCATGAGAATGGTGCAGGCCCGCATGTAAAAGCAGACCCAGTGCAAGGCTGTGTGACCATGTTGACTCTGCCAGGTCCATGCAACCGCAGCGACCCAACACCACTGCTCTAATATTCAGATGTCATCTCTCTGCAGAATATATTGTGGATGCACGCTAGAGCCCGACCGATGTAGGATCCTTGAGACCGATGTTTAAGCTGAAAGTCATTGTCGAACAGGTCTACGAATGCAAGCTGAGAAAATAAAGAATAAATGAATGAATAAATAAATAACTTAGCAAAATAAACATCAGTTTTGTATCAGTCAGCTGCTAACCATTTAACTATACAATAAATCGAAATAAAATAAATTGCTAAATGAATAGTGGATGTTCAGTGTCAGTCAATTGATCACCTTTAAAATAAATAAAAAAATAAAAAAATAATTAAAAATAATAAAAAAAACAACAACATTTGTGTATGTTCAGTATCAGTCAATTGCTCACCATTTAAATAAACAAATAATAATAATAATAATAATAAAAAACAAACAAACATTTGTATATGTTCAGTATCAGTCAATTGCTCACCATTAAAATAAATAAATAAATAATAATAATAATAAAATAATTCAAAAAACACATTTTGTGTATGTTCAGTATCAATCGCTGACCAGTTAAATAGGAAATAAAAAATACAATAAATACCTATATGACACCATCTCTAATCTCTGCATTATATGTTCTGTAAAAAATTTTTTTTTTCATATTGCCGTATACCAGAAAACATATGCTGATACCTATAGGTCTGTGAATATCGGCCCATAAAGCCAATATATATTACACATGTGGGAGAACTAAAAGGTTCAGTCATAGGGTTTAAATCAGTAGTATCACATGTGAGGAGCACATCGAAGGCACACATCAAATGTACTAATGACAGCGGTGATAAAACCCTTACTGTATGAGTGATTGCAGACATTATGTGTAATGACATCAGTGTGGTGGACGGTGGGTTAGGGGATGAGGCCCTCGCTGTGTCTGTGTGGTGTTTGGGGATGTTGGAATGAAAGACAGCTCTGAGCAGCTCTGTACATACCACCTCAGAGCTGTCTTGAGTATTAATAGACATGTCTTTGTTCCGAGTGACACGCTTTTTCTGAAGTGGAATGAGACAAGCTGAGGCGATAAGGATCTCCACTCTCTGTGTGAGTCAAACCTCAAAGTACCACTTAGGCGGCTTTCCTTTTGCTCTCTGAAGTTTGGGAGGCCGGGCTCAGACAACGGCACAGACCGAGACTCTGACAGGAGCTGTCAGGGCCTTTTTCCCTCTGTGTGTTTTTAAAGGACGATAATGCAGAAATGAAGCCATGTTTGTAGCGTTGAGGCCTGAGTCCTCTGGTTTTACTTATCTCCCTCTGTTTCTGGAGGAAATGAGCGAGGAGAGACAACCAAGAGTAATGGCTGCACTGTATGTGTACAAGTGTGAAAGAGAAAAGAGATTATTTGTTGATGAAGAAACCGTGATCAAGGGGAAGAGACAGACAAGGGAGGGCGAGCGGAGAAAGGGGGAGGGAGAGGGGTCATTAAAAGGACACCATCTCGCTTGCAGTAAATGGCAGTAAAGTATCTGGCTAATCTGCCATCATTACACTGATTAAATCACCAGGGATTTGGCGTTCCCATCAGCTGCAATCAATGGGGCAAAATCAATAGACAGGGGATACGTGAGAGGCTCTCAGCCACGGTCAGCTGCACCTCGTCCCGAGCCACAGCTCCATCTGTGGACTGCACCACTAAACATTTTTATATTAGCATCAATAAAACTCAAACGACATGGATTTGGGGATTTTAACATTATGAAATAGTGTGGTTTCCTGGAGTTTCTAACCATGTCTTTCCTTCACACATCTGTATTTAAATCTAATCCCCTCCCCGCCCCTTCTTATGTGTGGCTCATTCACTCTCCCTTTACTTTTGTCTCTCACTTATTGATTTACTCAAACATGGTGCCTGCGCTTTCACTCAGTTCAAATGCTAAGTGTTAATTAGGGTTAAAACTAAAAGGAAAATAAGGCAAGAAAACTCATTTTCACATAAAATAAAATATGTAGTGGAAACAAATTAAAGCAGAACCCCTATTAAAGACACTGTAGTGTCTCTTGCCAACGCTCAGTGTTGCCAAACAGAACTCACTAAAAACAGTTTAAGGGTTTAAGCTAATGCCAGAGAGAAAGGAAAGGAACAGAAAAAGGTTTAAAGCTTCCCTGGCAAATGATATAAGCCAAGAATATAGATTGAGAATGTGCAGAAAAGAAATACTGCTCTGGTACCACTCTCCTGTCTGTATGCTAAATATTAGCGTATCTTAACATAGCATAAAGACTAGAAATGGGGTAACAGCTTGACTTTGTCCAAAGCTAACAAATCCGCCTACCAGTTTTTTTCTATGAGTTAAGTGTAAAGGAATAGTTTGACATTTTGGGAAGTACATTCTCTGGTCGAGGGTTATATGGAAATATTGATACCAATGTCATTTATTAGCTTAGCTTAATTTAACGTCAGAACTGGTTACCTTTTTTCTCCTATTTTCTTTAAGTTATGTTTTAGTTTTGCTTTAAAGAACACTGATCATACTAATATAAGCTTATCTTTACTTAGCATCAACAGCTAAGTTGAACAGGTAGTCTGGCTCTGTCCAAAGGTGAAACTCACCAACCAGCAACTCTAAAAATTACAAATTGACATGTTGTATCTTAGTTATTTCATTTATACATAAAGTAAATGTAGAAATAAAAAGTTGTGTTTTAGCAAGGGTTGTGTGCTGGTCTTTTTCTTGGCTGAGAGCATTGTTTCCCCCCTATATTCGATCTTCTGACAGAACAGTCTAGCTTCTTCTTCCCCTGTTTCCAGACTTTATGCTAAGCTAAGTTAAGCTAGTCTGCTGCTGGCTGTAGCTTCATATTTACTTTCTGTTCATAAAATGTTAAGTTACAACCAGTGGCGGTGACAGCTTAGTTTAGCACAAAAACTATAAATAAGGGAAAATGGTAAGCAATATATATAATGTGTTAATTAATTAATATGTGGCTCATTTTATTTAGAGAGAGACAGTCTTTGTGCTAAGCTAACCGGCTGCTGCTTCATACAGTCATGGAAAAAATTATTAGACTACTCTTGTTTTCTTCAATTTCTTGTTCATTTTAATGCTTGGTCCAACTAAAGGTACATTTCTTTGGAAAAATATAATGATAACAACAAAAATAGCTCACGAGGGTTTAATTTAAGAGCTGATATCTAGCAATTTGCCATGGTTTTCTTGATAATAACCAAAATCATTATCAAGAAAACCATGGAAAATGGCTAGATATCAGCTTGTAAATTAAACTCTTATGAGCGGTTTTTGTTGTTATCATTATATTTGCCCAAAGACAAGCTTTAGTTGTACCAGGCAGTAAAATGAACAAGGAATTGAAAAAACCAAGTATGGTCTACTCATTTTTCATGACTGTATTTAGCATACAATCTTCTCATCCAGCACTCAGCAAGAAAACAAATAAGCTCGGTCCACCCAAAAAATTCAATCTCTTCCTTCTGTTTCTAGGATTGACCGGTTACCATTCATCCTATAAACATCAGCCTAACTGAAGCGATTTTTCTGTATCTTTCAGAATGAGGCAGTGTAAAGGTTGGAGTGTGGGGCTGCTGGTGTTTTTGGGGCTGGGAGCTTTGGCCCAGAAACTGCCCACGAGAGATGAAGGGCTCTTCCAGATGCAGATCCGAGACAAGTCGTTGTTTCACGACTCCTCCGTCATCCCAGATGGAGCTGAGATCAGTGGCTACCTGTTCAGGGACACACCTAAAAGGTAAGAGACACTCAAACAACAACAGCTGAATGAATTACATAACCTGGTGATTGAAACTGTCTACATGTTGTTATAAGTGCAGAAAGGAGCCAATTCCACCTTCCGCTGCTGACTGAGCCACCGAGGAATACATTAAACTTGCTGATGGCCACTTACTGTAAAAAGATAGGAAACATCAGATGTTGCTCTGAAACATGATCTATTATGTAGATGCAAAAACTAAATAATAAATGACTGAGTCGTGTTCATGTAATTGAGTGTCTGTCAGCTCAGAGCGAGACAGACCAAGGTCAGTGGTACAATAATACCTCTGCGTACTACAGTCGCCAACAGTCTGCTCATGTATTTACCCCACACATCATTTTGGATCATGTCAAAATGCAATGAAGAAATGTCAATACCAGTCCCTGTTATTTTCACAGGTACTACTTTGTGGTGGAAGAAGACAACACACCCCTGTCTGTGACCGTGACACCTTGTGATGCTCCTCTGGAGTGGAAACTCACTCTGCAGGAGCTGCCAGAAGAGGCCAGTGGAGAGGGATCAGGTATAATTGACATCAGGCAGCAGTGGAAGAGGTTAATGACACGTTATGTGGAAATATCACTATCCCCCACACGCAATTAACCTACGCAGTGATGTTAGGCTTTGTGTTTTGGTGGGTTTTAATTAAGTCACAGTCGTAGTGTCTCGTCTGACCACTTATGATGTCTGACTCGGCCCAAGCTGACGTCTGTAATTTCAGAGAAGGGCTCCACTCTAGTCAACCTACTGAATCAAAGCCATTACATCCCTTTACTTAAGCTGTCTTCTTAAGGTAAATCCTGCTGCCCTCTGTCTGTCTGTCTTCCTTCCTCTTTTCCTTTCCATCTTTCTACCTTTTTTCTCCCTCACATTAAAACTTTCTCCATCTGGAGGGCGTCCTTTCAACACCGGAGATCTTGCCAGATGACCAAAGCGGTGGTTTAGATGTGTGATGTGAGCATATATTTGAATATTAACACATGAGCACCTGCATTTCGTGTCTTAGCTTTTGTCAGATCAAGTATTAGAAAATGATTTATTGACCGGTTGAAGGCATGTAACTACGCCTCAAGAGAAAATAATTCATCTTGAAGTAGAATAATAATGTTAACTCTGGACCCAACACATGCAGGACCATTGGTAGAAGTCTGACTCCACAATATGTGTTGGTGCAATAGTTGAACCAGTGAACTTCTTTCCGTCTCTGCAGCTCTTTTTGCTAAATGTCTCTAGTGGGAGTAGATCTTTGAGCATTAATTTTTAGTACACCACTGAGCACACTCTCTGGTTGACAAACATAATATTATGCTTGGGCTGTCTCTCTCACGTAGAAGCTACAAGGCGCCTCTTTGTAGCACAGCTTCCCCGGAAAGGCCAAGTGAATGCTGGCCTGTGATCTTTGGGGATGTTTGGAGTGAAAACATGGCTGCCATGCGAGGGGCTAATCGTCCATGAGGCTTGCAGAGCTTCATCGTGACCTCACAGCATCAACATATCGAACATTTTTAACATGGGTGGAAATTATCTTTCATCCAAGCCAAAAAAATGAAACAGAAGAAAAATATTTGAAAGGTCATAACTACAGACTGGATACAAGGTCAAGCGCTCATGTCGTGTCTATTTGTTTTTGTTTTCCAGGAGAGCCTGAACCTCTGGACCAGCAGAAGCAGCAGGTGACCGTAGACGAGGGGACGGAGCTCTTCACCTACAAGGGTAACGATGTGGAGGCCTATGTGGCCACCAGCACGCCCTCTGGCCTCTACCAGCTGGAGCTGCTGTCCACCGAGAAAGACAGCAACTTCAAGGTGTACGCCACCACGACTCCAGAGTCAGACCAGCCCTACCCCGAGCTGCCCTACGACCCTCGTGTGGATGTGACTGCACTGGGCCGCACCACCGTCACCCTTGCCTGGAAGCCAACACCAACGGGCTTTCTGATGGGTCAGCCTGTCCAGTATTGTGTAGTGATCAACAAGGAGCACAATTTCAAGAGCATGTGTGCTGCTGAAGCTAAGATGAGCGTTGATGATGCCTTCATGCTGGCTCCAAAGCCCGGTAGAGACTTCAGCCCATTTGACTTTGCCCACTTTGGCTTTGTGCCCTCTGACAATGGTTTTGGCAAGGACCGAGGCCTCACGAGTAACAAGATCTCACGGGCGTACACAGCCAAGCCCAGAGTATCAGACATTCAGAAGGTGTGCATTGGCAATAAAAACATTTTCACTGTGTCAGACCTGAAACCAGACACACAGTACTACTTTGACGTGTTTGCTGTGAACTCTGCAACCAACACCAGCACGGCGTACGTGGGAACATTCGCCCGCACTAAAGAGGAAGCTCGTCAGAAGACGGTGGAGCTGAAGGACGGAAAAGTATCAGATGTTTTCATCAAGAGAAAGGGCAGCAAGTTCCTGCGCTTTGCTCCTGTGTCTTCCCATCAGAGGGTCACTCTATTTGTTCACACATGTCTGGACGCCGTGCAGGTGCAAGTGAGGCGCGATGGCAAGTTGCTGCTCTCCCAGAACGTGGAGGGGGTACGGCAGTTCCAGCTGCGGGGAAAGCCAAAAGCCAAGTACCTGATCCGTTTGCGGGGCAGCAGGAAAGGGGCCTCCACTTTGAAGGTGCTCGCCACCACACGACCCAGCAGCAAGCAGCCTTTCCCGTCGCTTCCGGAGGATACGCGCATCAAGGCCTTCGACAAGCTGCGCACCTGCTCCTCCGCCACCGTAGCCTGGCTGGGCACACAGGACCGCAACAAATACTGCATTTACCGCAAGGAGGTGGCTGACAATTATGGCGAGGAGCAGCGACGTCGGGAACAAAACCAGTGCGCCGGGCCGGAGACCCGCAGGAAGTCAGAAAAGGTCCTGTGCAAGTACTTCCACAGCCCGAACCTGCAGAAAGCTGTGACCACAGAGACCATCACAGGTCTGGAGCCGGGCAAGACCTACCTGCTGGACGTTTATGTGGTGGGACACAGTGGTCACTCAGTGAAATACCAGAGCAAACTGGTGAAAACAAGGAAATACTGCTAAATGACTCTGCAAAGAATAAATCTATTATAAATATATATATTAAATAAGTTTATTTAACTCTAAGTGATATTCTACTAAGGAGTGTATACAGACTGACTACTCACACAGCGGATGGGCCTGTGGCAGTGACTGAACTGTTTGTAGAGAGAGATATCAACCTGTATATTTATGTTTACATTTCATTGCAGCACCTCTGGGTGGCCCATAGCGCGAGGTGCTTTGTTACCACGCTTGTCGTCTTGACATGATGTTGCCACTGGGGAGGCAGAACTTCAAAGAAGATTATCTTTCATCTTGTGTGTTTCTTTGTTGCTGCATGACATTTTGCTTTTGTCTGTCATATTTGTTCGTTCCTTCAGTTTCAAATCACGTCGACCTGAGGAGATACAGTAGCTACCCGCATTGTATAGATCTCTTGCTGCATATTCACTACATGTTTTAGGAGGAATTTAAATTATTTTATACTTTTCGTCTCTCTTTCTGATTGTCTGTTTTTATTGATGACAATAATAACTGTTACGAGGAAATTCCAGTTTTATGAGGAAGTTGTCGTAGTTCAGACATTCCCTTATGTATCTCAGCCAGTGTTTGCTCTAGAGCCCATCTTGTAAATGTGTTCTGTGCTGAAGATCTGTGTTATTATCACTGTATCGCTGTGTGTGTCACATGTACAGAGTTGTCCTGCCAATATTCATGTACATAAACACTAAATATAGAACAAGTAATCCCTCTGTCACCCTGGGTGTCATGTTCTTTTGCCAAGCAGTTAACATCACAGTCATGGCTCTGAGATGAGAGAGCACACTGCGTATTGTGTTTATAGACGCTGACGTCTAAATCAGGGTTGCGTAAGCACAACTTGATACTCAGAGGGATTTAAAATGATGACTTGATCCCAAAAATGATTTGTGACAAGAAAAGACAGACAGAGGATGAATTATTTGAAGACACGAGTGGTGCCCATGCTCCACTAAAAAGTTATTACCTCTTGGCACCATTGCTTGCTATAAAAATCAGTGTCTTATTGATGGACATTCTCATAGATGTACAGTAATAAATCAGTGCATCTTAGCATACTTATGACTGCATTTCTTTGTCTCAGCTGGAGAAATATTCAAGTGTTATATGTTGAGGAACTTTTGAAGGAAGAAGCCTACTTAGGACTGATCTTGCACAGGAAAGTTAGCAGAAATGTAAGGAGTCTTTTTCCTTTTTTTTTTTTTGAAAAACACAAAGACTTTATTTGCTGTTGCTTCTCTCTACACTGATCGCCTTAATGATAAAATACAAATGTGTTCACACAGGATGTTGTCTATTAGAAAATTTGCACACCATACATGAAATTATGCTTTATGCAATTTGGAAGATTTAGGGACTATAATACTGAAAACTTAGCATGATTTTGTTGTAGTTTTTATGTTAATTAAAGTGACACCATGTATGTAGAGAAAAATAGAACAAATTAAAAGTTGAATTTCTAAGCTATAAACTGCACCATTGCTTACTTTAATACACTTAAGAGTTTTGCTTCTACAGCATTATTTTTGTCTGCTTATGACCAGCAGCTTTTGGCAGCTAATGTTAGCTGATATTAGCAAAACTTTAATTGCGGTTATGTAATCTTAGTGAGCAAACTTTTTGTTAGCAACATTTCAAAAGATGTGTCTCGGGAACATTACTGACTAAGTTGCTGACTTTGTAATATTTCATTACTACACGCCATGTTAGCATGTAACAAAAATAAACACTGAATGTTTACTTTTCATTGAGTATTTTAAGAATGGTAACTTAGGAGCAATAAAACATTAAACTAATCAGTATAACAGTTTAGTCACATTAGCTACACAGCAATATCTATCTCAAGTTTGCTAACATTAGCAACCATAGGCTAACAGGTCGTACGATGCCCAGCATGTAGAAGTTAAAGGAATATTTCACCCCTAAAATTACCATTTGTACAGCCATGGAAAAAATTATTAGACCACCTCTAGTTATACCAGGCATTAAAATGAACAATAAATTGAAGAAAACAAGGATGGTCTAATATTTTTTTTCCATGACTGTATATCATTTAGTAATTCCTTGTGAATTCTTGAAGAAAACTTTTCTTCAAGAATTCAAGTTTTTTCGAGAATGCAGCATGCCTGCACAAGCCTGAGATGGTGGTGGTGTTATATTTTAAACAGTAAGAGTTTTTGGCAAAAATGCACGTGCTTGGTAAATTCTAAGCATTGGACTGGATTTATGAGACTTGGATTATACAGTTTGAAACAGATGTTTTGATAAAGTGTTGCCTTCACTTACTTCAACTGATCAAGGATTTACTTTTAAGTTTTCTTTGTAACACAGTGAGTAATTGATATACGAATGGTCATTCTAAGTATTCCTTTAAAGTGAGCAATGGTACGCTGTATTGCTTGGGAAGTCAACTTTTTGAATTCTTCTGCTAAAAGATACATAGACTAGTTCATCTATTAAAATGGCACA
This sequence comes from Centropristis striata, assembly GCF_030273125.1. NCBI lineage: Eukaryota > Metazoa > Chordata > Actinopteri > Perciformes > Serranidae > Centropristis > Centropristis striata. The sequence continues at coordinate 18,500,376 of NC_081525.1, read as the reverse complement.
TTTTTACACTTGATTTTTGAATATTTTTCTAAATGACAATTTCAAAATGTAAAAAAGAAAAAACCAGGTGATACTAAACAGGCCACCATCGCTACAGCAATCTTTCTGTTCACCTACCCGTATTTAAGTGCACACACTTAAAAAAACAAAAAAAACAGGCTCCAAATTTGGGAGAATTGGGTGACTTGCAATACTATTTAACCATTAGACACAGTTAACCACAAATAAGCAAAGAGAAAAGCCAGACACACATCAGTGCACATATCCACACGTTCCAATTAAGAGTAGTCTCAGGTGAATGGAAATGCTCCCTCTGTTGTGGCCAAGAAAAGCAGCTGTTGCTCTTGAATTGCCATGTTTCCATCCCGACCCTGATTCTGGGTAGCTGCACTCCGATTCATCGCCACAACTCACTGTCAATCACGCGCTGCTGGTCAGAGGAAATGCAGGGAGGCTCCACCTGGCTTCCATTAACCTGCCGTTGCCCTGGAATAATGTGGAGGAGCTTCCAGAGAGCTGTGGGAGTGTCATGGATATCCCTGTAAACCGCCACTAATAAAGTTGGCCAACTCTGCTCACATGTTATCCTGCATGTGTGAATAAGATCTGCTGTGTGAAGTCCTTGGCGTCTTTAAAGAATCCCCCGGTCAACCCAAGACGTCTACGATGGAGAGAAAAAAAATGCACAGACACTTCTATTTTGCCAGCATGCTTCAGGAGATCTCCTCACAAACACTGATGCAAACATACGTATACAGAGAAACCTCTATCCGAGAGCTAACCATCTGCAGGGCTGTCCATGTTTATCTTCTGCGTGGTAATGAGCACAGGGCTTTGATGTATGAGTTTTGTATATATGTGTGTACATGGAGCAGGGTAAGGAGTGGAGACAGACATGTAGTGCCCGCGTAAGTGGTGGAGTAATCACAGCAACTCACGGAAGACCTGGATCTGATTCCTGGTTTGGTTAGTTTGACTCGCCAACAGATTGGATTCAGACTGATGTGAGCTGTCAAGAAAATGAAACAACCTCATAACATCTCAGTTAAACTGAAACTGTAAATGCTGTGACAGAGTCAGGGAGAGCTGAGTTGTTTGAATACATGCAGTGGTGGAAAAACTATTCAAGTCAAGTCAAGTCAACTTTATTTATCAATGCTGCCATATGTACAGGACATACAGAGAATTGAAATTGCGTTTCCCTCTTATCCCAGGTGCAAACAGCAATAAACATGAAATAGAAAATAGAAAATATACATGTAAAAACATATATACAAGCAAAAATACCTCGACAAAAATACAGTGGCAAATCTGGAAGATGTAAATAGTGTAAATATGGCTCTATGAATAGATTATTGGCAAAAATATGGCAAATAGTATCATTATGGCAATATGGCACAGTATAAACAGAATTATCAGTGTAAATATAAATATAAATATGGCAGTACAAACAGAATTTACAGTATAAACAGTGAGGTACAAAAAATACAAGATGTATACAGTGTAAAACAGTTGGTGTACAGCAGTTGACTGACAGTAAAAGTACTAATATCACACTGTGAAGTTACTCCACTACAAGTAAAAGTCCTGCATTTAAAACTAACTGAAGTAAAAGTATCAGCATTAAATGTACTTTAAGTATCAAAAGTACTAGTAGAGTACTAGTAAAAGTACTTATGCAGAATGGACCCACTAAGATTGTTTTATATGTTCAAAATATATTATAAGATTATTTATACTGATGCTTTTATGTAAGCAGAGTTTTTTTTAGTAATGTTGTAAAGACTGGGCTCATTTAACTACTTAATATACTGTTATAAAATTAAATTTAAAAAAAGTCTGATCTCTTTAAATTGATCATGTTTTTATGTTAAATCTCAACCTTAAAAGTAACTAAAGTTGTTGTGTAGTGCAGTAGAAGTATAACGTTACATAAATTGGAAATACTCAAGGAAAGTACAAGTACCTCAAATTGTACTTAAGCACAGTACTTGAGTAAACGTACTTTGTCACATTTCACCACTGAATATGTGTATGCCAAAAATTTTAATTTATGTAGTCTCAGACAGTAGGAAGCGCTTAAAGAAATAGTTTGTCACTCCTCTCTTTTTCTAAATGCTCAATATGAAGATACAACCTACAACTTATTTTGGCATTCAGACTGGAAACGGAGAAACAGGTATAGTACTCTACCCTGTAATAGCCTTTGCCCCACATACACCTAAGCCTTCTATCTTTTTTGCATCTGCATGAGAAACAAGCTGAAAAACCTTCTCATATACTGCTCCATCCAGCTCGCCCTGTAATTCCTCTTTTCTGATAATGATGGACAGGTAAGGGAAGCTAAGGTAAAACTTTAATGTCCCCAAGGTGCAATTTGATTTACAGACAGCATAAGACCAAAGACATAAAATACAAGTACAACATACACACAAGTGCAATAGGGTGTTGTGTGCTGACATTTCCGAACCCCCCCCCCCCAGCCCCCCAAGACAAAACAAAAAAACAGGCTGGTGTGTAGTCTCTGGCACAATTGATGGGATATTAAAAATAGTGGCGTTGTGCCTTGAGCCTTTTGTTGCGCAAGAGTGACGAGTGCAGAGAGTGAAGACTGTTATCATATAATGAATGTTTGTATGCATAAAACATAAAAAGTGTATGTTATGGACTGTGACACAGTGGTTTAATAGTTAGTTTTAATAACAGGGACTTCCACAACAGGTAAAAAAGCAGTAATAATGGTTATTTCAGCCACGCCTAATGACAGGAAGAAATTGCATGAGTATTTGCAAGATCACATCACACGCAAATAAACACAAATTATCCTGAGGTCAAACTTGCACAACACAAGGTGAAAGTTTGCTTCGAGTTGTGTGTGAACTATGGTATGAACACACCATAAGTTTCCATTACCTTAGCTTAGCCTAAAAACAGGTGAAAACAGCTAGCCTGGCTCTGTCCAAAGGTAAAAAAAAAAATATTTCCCTGAAGCACACTAATAACATGTGTTTAATCCTGATGTTTTTACTCTTCAGTTTCTGCAACTCTTGTTGTTAATTTGTGAGTTTAAGAGGAGCTGATAGGCCCATTTTCATTCTTTTCTTTCTTTTTCTTTTTTTAAATTCAAGACAAAGCTAAGCTGGCTGTCCACTACACCTTCCAGTCTTCGTGCTAAGCTATGCTAACCGCCTCCTGGCTGTAAATTCATATTCAACAGACAGATATGAGAGTGATATCAATCTTCTCATCTGGCTCTCCTCAAGAAAGCAAATATGGGTGTTTCCCAAAAATGTTAAACTATTCCGTTTATAACCCTCACACAGTAAATTATTTCTCAGAGTTTTAGAGAAAAAAATGTCACATGTGTGCTTCACGGTCTTGCAACAGTTGTTATTTGTAACAGAAGTAGAACTCCCACCACCACCGTCCCTTTACGAGGGGCTTTAGGAGTTGGCATTTGTGAGCGTGTTTTGTGTATGCGTGTGTGAATGCACTTGCTGCTCAACTTAGAGCGGAGTGACACTTTTGGACAGAGATCGTGAAAAGGGAGGAGAGGCTCGAGCAGAATCCAAACAGAGACAGACAGCAAACAGACGGACACGCCGGGAGGGCTTTGAGTGCAACTCCTATGGCAGAGAAAAGCAGCTAAACATTGTTGTGTGTAAAAAGCTCAGCGCTGAATGAAGATCTCCTGCCATCTACGGGGTGGGTACGACACTAGGGAGTTAAATTAAATGATTCAGCCTCACACTGGTGCCACTGTCTTAGAAATCTCCAAGGTAAACAGTGTGAAATGAAATTACGAGGCTTCGAAATCTCAGAGAGAAGGAGCCCCGGCTGCGAAAGCATAGAGGAGAAGGCCATGATGAAAATGATTCCACTTCAGCGGCTCCGGGGATATATCATTGTTGAGGCTCAGGTCCAAACCAGCTCTGATTTAGCAGAGGGCCGGGGAGAAATCGGAGGCTTCCTTCCAAACCCATCCTGACCAAGAGCCCATTCCCAGGAAGGGTGGAGAGGGACCAGTGGCCCTCGGGCATTGCCCGTCTCAGCCGATCTCCATTAGGATAACTCAAGCAGTGAAAAAAAAGTAATGACTGGCTCCTGAACATGATTTTTATTTAATCCTACTGTATATTTAACTCCAAGGTCAGTTTTATTATCATACACAGATAGGAACTCTCCCGTACACATGATACACATTGGAGGATTCCTGAATGAGGATCCCGTTGTGGTGCACTTGAATGTCATTATGTGTGTGTGTTTGTGTGTTTGTGTACTCTCTGCCATCGCTCCCTCTCGCCCGAGCTGCATAGGGGTGGTCCCACTGCTCTCTTGTGCTCATGAAATCACTTCTAAGTGCCTGTAATTTCTCACGCTTCATCAGTACTGTAATTTCAAAAGGCTCCCTCTGAAGACCCTCCTTCAGTGGCGACCTGGGGTTGTCAAATGAAAACATCATTTATCCAGTGACCTCGGAGCTTCAGGAAATGGTTTGCTGGCTATTCAGCGACAGCCTTGAAATAGGGAGCTGTGGTGAGGGACTGCGGGGGTTTGTGAAACATGAAACAAAAGGTGGTCTGGCCCCTCAATCTACAGTATCAGGTTTGAGAGATTTGAGAAAAATGCACACATCCATTTGGAAAATCTTGTATGGAACCATTTGTATGTTTGCCAAACTGAGGTTTTCCTCCAGTGAAAATATTTACTTTAAAAAAAAGAAACTCTGAAAGTATTTATTTCAATGCAATCCTTTCCTTCACCATGTCCTAAATGTGGTTTTTGTAGTTTTTGGCCCTCAGAGACTCGACTGGCAGTCCAGCCACTGAGTGGCTCCGTTCCATGGCTGGGTACTTTCAGGTTCAAAGTCTTGGTCCTGCGGGATTTATGATCCAAATTTCTTTGTTTAGTTAAAAAAAAACTTTATCACGGAAGGTTTTTAAGTCCTCAATGCATCATTGTCTGCTAGCGCTGGTTTGTCCATGTGTAGGTTTTGTCATCACTCTATAAGGTCATTCATGGAAAGCTTCTTTCAGTCATACACGCCGGCATTAGTCAGGAATGGTGAAAGACGTTAAGGAACAAAGCCTTCATGATATGTGCTCCCAAAGCATGGAATAGAAAGACTAAAATAAAAGAGCTGGTGATGATTTTGAACCTTAAGTGTAAGTGTGTATACCAAAGGAGAGGACGGCCATTAGTGTTTGCATGTTTTATGTAGGGAACAGGGTTTTCATACGTTTTTCAGCCATGCTAGTGGCATGGCTTTATGAATAGCAATGTCACAGTCAGTTGGTCAGCCTTTAGTCCAGACGGAAATATTTTTATAAGGACTTTGATGACCCTCTGTCTTTCCAGCGACCACCACCATGAGCTTGACATTTGTGGTTTTAAGTGAAATGTACTTTTTATTTAGTGCTAATTAGCAAACATTAGCATGCTATCAGGCAAAACTTATTTGGTGAACATTTTCAACCATATACCAGCAACGCCGTTGTTAACACCATTACTTTTTATATTTCTATTTGTTTATATTGTGAATTGTGAATACTTTATTGTATTTTTACTTGTTATTTTGCTAAAACCTCTCTTATATTTCTTGTTTTTACGGCTCTTTACTATTTATTGTTTTTTGCTATCCACTTTGCTGCTGTAACTCTTGAAATGTCCCTGCTGTGAGACCAATAAAGGAAATCTTAATCTTAATCTTAATATCAGAATTGTCACTGTGAACATATTAGCATGCTGACGTTAGCATTTAGCGTAAAGCATCACAGTGCCTAATGGTGCGTTTCATTTGAACGGAAATCTCAACTTTTGAACTTCAGATTTCTGACATGGAAGATTGGAAGAACTTCACCAAACCAAAGCTAAAAAAAACATGAGCACTCCTCCGTTCATCAACTGTAGTGAAAGCTGCAGTAATGTACTGTTTCTTAGCACTTCTGTCTTGTTTGTGTCTCATTAAATCAGTTGTACACATAATACTGTCAGACTTAAATATGTGGACATGTTGCCACAGTATTTTTATGCGCAAAATACAGCGTAATGTGTTTATATTTGGGATGGGAATAATTAATAGATGATCGAATAATGGTCTGTATCAGTACTCACTGTTTAATTTGAGCAAAACTAGCTTACTGTATAAAACCTTGCTAGCATGAATTATCCAAAACTTATTTAAACACAAAACACACTTAAATAATAATAATATAAGATTACTGTGAAAACTAACCTCATGCCTCTTTGGGGGCTAAAACATAAAACATTGAACTCCTTGACAATATATTTACACTTTAATCTCACTTGAGTTAGTTTTATGATCGACAGGAAGTCTCTTTTCGTCCTTTCAAAATAAAAGCGTCCATTATCAAAACAGGATTTTGCATAGTGCTATATATATCTTTTATTTTGCCCATGCAGCGATTAATCGATGAATTGATCGTCAACGTTATAGATGCTCGAGTTGTCAGGTTTCTTCCAAACGCCCATCCCTAGTTTTTATCAACTGAAATTGTTAACAATGGCTAAACTTGCTAGTGCAAACCCCTCGTCTTCCATCATATGAAGTAATGGATTTCCGACTTGAAACACTGAAACCCAGTCAACTCGGGTGTGATGTCATTCTCTGATTTCCAAGGTAAATGGAAGGCAGCATAAGAAAATAGCTGTTAAAATGGCTGTCTTGTTTGAATCCTCCCCAACTACAAAATACAGACTTTCTTTGATGCAATCACAGAAAAAATGTGACACCTCAGTCCCACTTTCAATCTCGACTGAGATGTCCTTAACCCCCACTCACCACAAAAGACTGTGACTTATCAGTGCAGACAAGCACAGACTCTCCAAATGTCCAAATCTGGATTATCATCCTGCTTGCCATCATCTTGTAATGGGGTCTCAGCATTAGCAGAAGATTTCTGTGTGTGTGTGTTTCTGTGTGTCTTTTGTGCAGGTGTTGGAGATCAGAGCTGGTGGGGATAACCCTGGGATCTGAGTGAAAGCTGAGTGAAAGTTAATGGGATGGAGGGTCCTCAGAGGGCGCAGAGGAAAAAAGGGGTCATGACATTTAATCGCCTTGCCCCGACAGGCCAAGGCACTGACAGCGAGGTCAGAGGGGGACAGAAATGGACCAAGAAGGACATGGGTGGGGCAGAAACACACAAAGGCCCTCTCATACCCTTGATCAGGCTTGTCACCCAATAAGTCTGCCTGTAACCCTCTCCTATGGCTTATCTGTCTGAAATACACCTGGAACTTGATCCCAGGCCACTGATGACACTATCTCAAATATAATAGTGATCTTAGGGGGGGAAATTCTTCTTGAAGGGGGCACGTTTACCCCAATTTTGAAGCATAAACCCTTTAAAAACAGCAAACAGTAAAGCCTGACAAAGACACTTGAGCACACCAGCTCATTGACTCTGAGATAAACATATACATCATGATTCAGTCTTTGCCGTAATTGTTGACCAACGCTGGTCATCTGGACCAATCATGAATCAGTTTTGAGCAGAGCCACAACACAACAGGAAGCCAATGGCATAAACATGAGCTATAAACACAGTAAACACAAGCAACATAGTGCTGACACGCTGCTGATTAAAGGGGGAAGACGTTTGCTGAAGAAGTGTTCAAAAACAGAATATACACAAACAGTCAGTGATGAGAGATGATGCCAATCTCTCTGTACAGGGTGAAAGTCAACAAATCAAGGTGAGTAGAGATAAAAAAAGAACACAATGTTGAAGAAGTGACGCCAGCTTCAGGCCTGATAGTTTCAACATTTTCACACAAGCATGTCCATAAGTTATGTTTTTCAGTACAGTTGAAACCACATCCACTGCTGAGCATTTAGAGTATGTGGTTTGTCAGCTCAGAAAAAAAGAGTCATCTGGATTTACTTTGTGGACTTTTATTCTGAAATGTCAAGTTTTCCCCACTTAAAACAATCTGGTGTGAGCTAGGTCTTCTCAACCTTAAAAATGACCTGTGTACGCTAAAATTAATAAATAAACCTCAAGTGCAGCACTTGTTCTACTTCTCTGGCGTGGATGGATTACTGAACGGGCCGACTGGGCACAGACCCAGGGGCCCAAAGTGTCAGGACCCTCCCACTGGTCTTCACCTGCAAAATGTCACTCAAAGAGACACGTGGACCACCAGGAAACAAAACAACCAAACATCTATAAAGAGACATAAAAATACTACAAAGACACCAAAACTGCAAAGAGAGGCAAAACAGCCTCTAAGATACACAAAGAGACTCGAAACAACTATGAAAATGGGCAAAACAACTACAAAGATACACAAAATGACTACAAAGAGACATAAAGCAACTACAAAGGGTCTCAAAAATGACTACAAGGCAGAGATGTGGACTGGAGTCACATGACTTGGACTTGAGTCAGACACGAGTCATTCTTTTGATGACTTTTGACTCGACTTGACAAAATTTAAAGAGACTTGCAACTCGACTTGGACTAATAACTTGGACTTGTGCCTTTTGACTTGAAAAGACTTGCTACTTTCCCCAAAACCCAAAGATTAAAAAGTCTGTTACTAAGGACTGCTCTATCTCTCTTTGTGTAAATGTGTGCGTCTCTCGCTGTGTGTCTCTGTGTGTCTGACGTGTGCTGTCGGCACAACATACAATCAAATTCGTTATTTTGATCCGACAGCATCCATCCAATCAAATTGCAGGACAACCAATGAAGAAGTCAAAAAACGGCACCAACTGGCAAACATGAGACCCAAGATAGTTTCGTTCGGGTAAAAAAAACTACAAAGTGGTCAACAAAAAACGAATTGCAGTATGCTCTTGTAATGCTTTTTTTTTTCAAATGTGTTTGAAAAATAAAGTTTTGATAAACAAATACAGATTTTAAAAGCATACATGATCCGTGTAAATATTATTACTCTGTAGTTAAAAGGACTTGAAAGGACTTTAACCGTAGGACTTGGGACTTGACTCAGGACTTGCCGGTCTTGAGTTGGGACTTGACTCGGGACTTGAGGGCAAAGACTTGAGACTTACTTGTGACTTGCAAAACAATGACTTGGTCCCACCTCTGCTACAAGGACATGCAAAATGGCTAAAAATGGGGGGCAAAAACAACAAAAGTGGGAAAAATAACTACAAAAAGATCAGAACAACTACAATGTGACACAAAAAATATACAAAGAAAGACAAAAATGACCACCAAAAGACACATAATGATCAAAGTGAGACAAAATGGCCAGAAAGAAATGTAGAGACACAAAACAAACAACTATATAATGAGTGGTGGTTTGGCCCTTTGCATGTCTGCACCCAGGGGTACACTGTCTCATTATCCACCCATGTTCTTGGGGGAAATTCATTGTTATGGATAAAGAAATAGGATCAATGTGGCAATTATATTTTTGTGTGTAATGTATAAATGACAGTACCTACATGCACTGTGTATTGACAGACTTGCACGATTTTAGAGAAACTAAACAAAGGTTTAGTAAGAGGGCTCGTGTTTGACTGGAATTGGAATCTTCCTTCGGATCTCTAATTCATTTGGAGCCTTGTTTAAACAGCAATATGAAAGTAGTAATTTTATAATCAATAAGATACCAGTCACCATTATTGGGGAAGTTAGTGATGATCATAGTCCGGATACAAATTTCAGCCTGGAATGTTTGGTTCACATGGTTTGTGAGCAGCAGGCTTCAGGCCAGAGGAACATCTGTCCCAGCAGCCTTTGATTGTTGGTAAACGGTGGTTTCTGGCCTGCTGAGCCGACTGTTTTCAGCTGAAAGGGTCAGTTTAGACCTCTGGTCAGCTTGTTGGTACAGTGTGGTTTCTGAATTATAGAACAGATAAATTCAAGCCAAAACACACATACATCACAATATTGTGAGGTTTTAGAGGTTAATGGTGAATGGGGGAAATGATGGTGAGTGTTTTTCTGAGCTGTGTGCATTATCAGTGTAGTGTAGGCAATGTGCTGCAGCTTCTGCAACAATTTACTGTGTAATAACCTGCCAGTATTAATGGATCAGAATCTGCAATGATAAACAAACTGTTTTTTACACTTCTTATGTAACATTAGCACCGACAAAAACAGCATGAAAGTGTTTTTTCTCCTATGATCAAAGAAGCTTTTCCTACATTTTCATATTCATGTTATTTTTTTTATTATCAATAACTCTTAAAGTTTTAGTCTATAAGTTGTTGGCCAAGTGACAGAACACTTACCATCATGTGTGCATAAACTACAGACCATGAATCTCTTTCTAAAATAAAAAAAATGTGAAATGATTTATCTTTTTGGCTGAATATTGTGCAAGATTGTTTCACATACTTCATATTTATTTAAACCTACTGTATTGTTAACCGTTTGGGTATTGACGTTGACATTGTGAGTGAATATGGTGTAGGCTCACAAAAAATAAAGATTTCACTGCAAAATTTTCACCTACAAAATCATATTCAATGTTTCCGGTGCCTCAGTTGAGGGCTTGTATACAATTTCTAATACTTCTAATACTACTTTTGTTAGTTCCAAAGTAATTAAGATGCAGAGATTGTGTAAACAGTATGTACAGAAAACTACATGCAGTGGTGGAATGTAACTAAGTACATTAACAGTACTTAACTACAATTTAGAGGTACTTGTACTCAGTGGTGGAAGAAGTTTTCAGATCCCTTACTTAGATAAAAATTAATAACACCACACTGCAGAATTACTCCACTACAAGTAAAAGCCCTGCATGCAAATATTACTGAAGTAAAAATACAAAAGTATTAGCATCAAAATATAAAAGTATAAAAAGTAAAAGTGCTTTATTGTAGTATTATTTTTGATACACTTATATAAGCAGCGTTATAAACATGCATAGTCAATTTAAACTGATCATGTTCTTTATGTTAAATCTCAACCTGAAAAGCAACTAAAGCTGTCAGCTAAATGTAGTGGAGTAAAAAAGTACAATAATTGCATCTAAAATGTAGTGATGTATAAGTATAAAGTTACAAATGTAGAAATACTCAAGTAAAGTACAAGTACCTCAAAATTGCAGTATTTCATGCCCCTTTACTTCTACTCCACTACATTTTGGAAGCCAGTATTTTACTTTTTACTCTACTACTACTTGTTTGACAGCTTAATATACTGGTTACTGCAGATTTAGATTTATTTATTATTATTATTATTTTACAAGTTTCATCATTACTCATGCTTACACATTGATGCATCAATAACGATATATCTTGTTATATAATATATATTATTTTGAAATTAGCCATTCTGCATAATGAGCATTTTTATTTGGGGGCATTTCAAGTATATTTTGATATACTTTTCTACTTTTGCTTTGAATGCCGTTACTTTACATTGACTTGTAACAGTGTAGTTAAAGATCTAGATCAGGGATGGACAACTGGAGGCCCGGGGGCCGCATATGGCCCGCACCCTCACTTGAAGTGGCCCCCAGTACAACTACATGCATTTGAGCATGAAATCTTAAAAGTGCAGTGTAATGCACAAAATCAATTCTTGCAATTAATGTCGGTCTGCTGTTCTTGTACTGAAGAAAAAAGAAATTACAGTAAGTGGTTATTTTTTATTTGCCTCAAACCTTTTGTATTCCTATTTATACTGTTACACATGCATTTGAGCATGAAATATGTTAAGTTACTGCACTGTAAACATATTTAAAATTGCAGTTTCATCATATCTGGTTAAGTGCACAGTCCTATATGTGGCTCTGTGGTAGTGTCCATGAAAAATTGTGGCCCCCTCCTGCATTTAAGTTGCCCATCCTTGATCTAGATACTTCTTCCACCAGTGCATTACAGTGCTGCTGTCTCCACAGCGTCGCTTTGATCCCGGCAGGCTGTGAGAGCAGCCTGAATGAAACACAGGCTGGAGTGTTGCACGACAGTAAAGGTAGCTTCTGGTTACAAACTTTGGACCAATCAGGACGCCGCTTTGCTTTCCTGCAGCAGGAGCAACAGAAGTTCAACCTGGACCGCTCCACGAAGAAACTATCTGCTCTAAATTCAAACTGACAATGCTTATCCACTGCCACTGACATATCTAATAGCCAACTAGTTGTCATTGAAGGAAACATTTCCGAGTAATGACAATGTTGGGTATGTATGTGCCAGACAGATTTTCCCTGAAATCGTCAAAGGTCCAGGATGGAATCGGTCTTTACACGGCGAGGCGAGTGAAAAAGGTTTGTTGTTTCTGACTGGGCAACTTTGTGACCAAGTTTACACGCGGGAAGCGTTTTTTGTTACTTTTTAAAGAAACTCTAAGCGTTGTAAGTAGTTTTTATGTTCGTCTTGTTGCTTAAAGTCTCTGTCAAAGTCTCAGTCTCAACCCCAGGCTGCTCTGACGTGAAGTGCCACGTAGCTACAGTGACTCCAGTTGTTTCTCTCCTTCACTACATTACAATGTATTCATGTCGGCAAGGAGGGTCGCGCGGCTGTCTCGTGAAGCAGCACAGTGTATAAAAATGTTACATTCAACTTAAAACTGTCAGCTTTTTACGTCCTTAAAAACTCAAGACGCTTCCCCTGTCATATGCAGAGAAGATGTATAGAGTGTGAAACGTGTCAGAGGATGAATGGGTTTATGTATCAGTAGAGATGCGTTCACGTGCATTATACGTCTATTGTTATTTAACTCTGTGGCACTGTGATGAAGCAGGTTGAGGATGAACATGAATGCAACATATTTTGACCACGCCCCCTGGATTTTTGGCACGTTCTGAAAGGTCAAAAGGAAAAATGTCCAGCACTGAAAGATGTACTCACATGTGACACTAAACAGTAGACGTGCCCACTATAGCTGTCCAACTTTTAACCACAGAGCAAATATCATGGTTTGGACAGTCCACTGGAGTGTATAATGTTTTAATATGATTCATTTTGGAAGCCAGTTTCTTTTACAATGGCATTATGTTTGACAAATGATCCCTGTGTTTGTTTGAAAGGGAGAAAAGTTTGGCCCTTTTGCTGGAGAGAAAAAGCTGCCCAGTGAGCTGGATGAGAGCTCGGACACCAGGCTCATGTGGGAGGTGAAGACACACATCTTGTTTTACACCACTCTATGCAGTCAAAGGTTTGAGATTGTAAAGGTGTAAGAGGTGAAAAGCAGACATCAACAGATGTTCATGTTTATGTCGCTTCAAGTTAAAGGTTAAAGGATTTTTGAATTGGGTAGTATGAGGTAATTATCCATAGTCGGTGTGTTACCCAGGGATGCCTGGTCCCTAGGGATGGGAATAATTAATCAATGATCTATTTATGGTTGTTTTCATGTTATCTATGCCAGCGTATCAGTACTCACTCAGTTCAGTACTGAACTGAAACATGGCCGATCCGAGCAGTTCTGCGGCCGTAGGTGAATAAGCCAATGAGCTGAGAATTAAGTTGGATAAAGCTACAGTTTGCAAACTGAAAGTTGCAATAATAATTATAAAACATACGTAAATACAAGAGTATTAATTTGAGAAAAACTAGCTTACTGTATCAAACCTTGCTAGCATAAATTGCTAGGTTTAATTTTATCCAAAACTTATTTAAACACAAAACACACATAAATATGAAGATTACTGTGGAAACTAACCTCATGCCTCTTCGGGGGCTAAAAGAGAAAATTCCTTGATGTTATCTTTACAGTTTAATCTCACTTGAGTTCTTTTAACGATCGAAAGGAAGTCTTTTTTCGTCCTTTCAAAATAAAAGCGTCCGTTATCAAAACAGGCTTTGCATAGTACTGTATATATATCTTTTATTTTGCGCATGTATGCATGCAGCGATGAATCGACCTTTAATGTTATAGTTAATCCAGTTGGCAGGTTTCTTCCAAATGCCCATCCCAAGTCTCAATAGATGTTCATGTTTATGTGGCTTCAAGCTAAAGGAAAAGTTTGGATTTTTGTATTGGGTCGTGAGACGTAATTATCCATAGTCAGAGTGTTATCTATAGTAGATGGCAATTGGCACGACCCCAGTTTGGAGAAGCAGGCAGAAGTAATGTACTGCTTTGAATGTGGGCAGCAGCAAACTTATTTGAGGTACATTACAAAAAAGGCCCACGTAAAGTATCAATATTTAATGTTCCGACGGCCAGCTGTTTTTCGCGTTCTGGAGGCTGTAGTGGGCTCACTTTTAGGAATTTACAGGACATACTGGTATCATATGAAACTAGAAGATCTAAGGAATCTATAGGCACAGGATGTCAGGATATTGTGTCGGGAAGTTGTCGAAATATTGCTGCAAAGTTAGGCTATTTTTTGATGCTTAGTGGTGATTTTCAAAGCTGTAATGCTATCTCAATGAAAATAGGCTCTCTGGATTCCAACAAGTCTCCTCTTTACATACATGACTACCTCCCAGTTCAGAACTGAGAATTTTCTCTTATTTGATAAATCAATTCTTGATTGAATTTAGTTTTGTGGACACAAAATGCAGTTAAACATTTAAATTGCAATATATTGTATCACAATACTCACCATATCATGAAATGCTTAAAATCGCAATAAAATCGTATCGTATATCGTAAATATTCTAAATATTCTAAATATAACATACATGTAAACTGATATTATTCTTTCCGGTGGCTTAAATACATTTGGATGCTGCCTTTTTCCACAGCAGTACATTGCTTAGCTTCAGTACTGATACTTCTGTCTGCATCTCCAAACTGGGACTGTGCCGACTGCCATCTACTGCAGGTAATAGACTGACTATGGATAAACACCTCATACAACCCCACTTCAAACTACTGAACTATTTGAACTATCCTTGAAAAAGTGCATATATCATGATAACATAAGCCTCACACCTGTAAAAACTGTATTAAATATGTAATGTAGTAATGTAAATAATGTTATTGTAGCTTGTTTTTAGAATTAAGCATCCAACACGTCCTTTATCATAAGACAGCTGTGGAAGAAAGACACAGTTGCTTGCAGTTCTGTCCAAATATGTTCTCAGTTTTTCTGTGATTAAGAGAACATTTAATTACATTGCAGATCAATTAACCATACTGCCTGATTTAAACTGACTCTCATCTCATGTTGCGGGGAAAGCCATTGATGGTAACCACTGAAACAAATGCTGTGATGTAGTTATCTGTAGCTGCCACATTGTGAGCTACCAGCCTGTGCATGTGATTAGATGTTCACATGTAAGGCCAGCACACTTTGATGTACACAAGACAAACCATGAAACCAGCAAGAAAAGAAGAAGAAGAATCAGTTGCTGCTGACAACTCATAGAGTTATTGTTTTTTTTTCTCCAGGTCCGTGGCAGTAAAGGAGATGTGCTGTATATTCTGGATGCTAGTAACCCACGCCATGCCAACTGGCTGCGGTTTGTCCATCAGGCGCCTTCACAAGAGCAGAAGAACTTGGCAGCCATACAGGTACATTTCCTCTCAGTGGACCATGAATCCCTCAGACTTACCTAAAAAAAAGACATGCTCGAAAGACAATGATACTTTTTACAGGCAATACACATCTGTCAGGACAAGCTAATGATTCTCTTTTTCGTAAAGTGGCTGTAAAGAGATCCTTAAGAGGTATTTCTACTCATGGGTCAGTGACAAATAAGGGTTGGCAAGACGTCAAATGGTGTAACCACAAAAGAATGATAAATAAAAAATACTTTATCTACCTACAGTGTATTTGAGATTTTTTTCCGTTTTAAAAAAACATTTACACATTTCGTCAATATTGAGCAGAACATAGTCTTAAAACAACCATTTTTTTCTAAAGTTTTGACAAATTATGTAAAATTTGTTATATACCATAATGTTGCAATGTAAACATGGATTGTATCTTTTTCTCATTTTAGTTCACATTTATTTTCCTGGATATAGATATAGATATAGATATCAGATTTTTATGGAAAAAAAATGGGTTAGATCATGTCATTGACCCTCATACAGGTACAACATTTTTTTTTATATTTGAAGCCTCATGAGACTCTTTTTAGCCTGGAAAATCTTTACCACTTTCTCCTGCTACACTTATGTGCAATATAAATATTCAATTTTTACGTTTTTATATTTTATATTCATATTTGTACTTTATTTATGACATCCCAGAGTACAATCACTGTGAGCCAATTCAGCAAAATTTCGTTCAATGTGTATATTTTATAACTGAATGACAATAAAGTCTGTCTAAGTCTAAGTCTAAATCTTTAAAGGGAGATCTAGTAATTTAATTCAGTTGCACTTTGTTGTGTTCGTTCTAGTAGTATTTTGTAGCGCTGCCACAACCAACGGAAAACTATGAAACATATATTTGAGTTTCTGATAAACTGTGTTCAACATTTTCCATTGTCAATAACTCAGTAACTTTAAAAGAAAGGATAGGCTGGATTTTAACACATGACAAAACGAGAGCATTACTGTAAAATTAACTGCGGCAAAATAATCATTTTAATTCAGTTAGATCATTAGAAGCCAAAATAAATTGTGATTATTTGCTCAGCCCTATTGATATACATGGTCTGTGGTAAGAGAGTAAACATGGTGGATAAAGCCTGGAAAAGTGACATGACCTCAGCATTCTGGATCTGGAAAATTTCACCTCTTGCACTCCTGTGTAAAAGATAAAACAGATTGTTCTCCCATGAAGGAAGAAAAATTGAGGTGGAATGAAGAGGAGATGAACATTTTAAGGTCTTAGGGCCAAGTTCCTGCCATTAATACCCCAATGCCCAAAGTGATTGGTCGTTTAAAGGTCATCACGTGTGTTAAAGCTCTGTGTTCCATCAACAGTGACATTTATTGTGAGGCTTTCCTCTTCTTAATCATTATTTATGTATATTTAGAATCCCATAGTTAAAACAAAATGACTGTTTGATTTTATTAGCATGACCTTTAAGGACGAGGGAGTTAATGACAACATTTTTAAGGGTTTGAGCTTTTGACCTGTTGCCTCAATCAGCTTGAACAGACTGTCTGGGTGTAATGAGTTCAGCCGCCAACCGGTCTTAATACTTGCTCAGTGTGCGTTGCCATAAATGGTTATAGCGAAGAATGTTTTTCGCATTAGGTGAATTCTTCCTAAATTTGTCAGGGAAAGTCCTGCCAGTGCTTGTGCCATTGTTATTTTTCTGTGAATGTTATATTCTAACTGTGTTTCTGTCACTCAGGACGGAGAGAACATCTTTTACCTGGCTGTGGATGACATAGAGACGGACACAGAGCTCCTGATAGGCTACCTAGACAGTGATATGGAGGAAGAGGAGGAGGAAGAAGAGGAGGAGGTCATCAAAGACGATGATGAAAATAGCAAAGACGCTAAGCATCTTGTTGAAATGGGTACAGTGGAATTATGTTGCTTTATTTGTAATCCACTAGAGGTGTGAATCAGCAGAGGCCCCGCAATACGATTTTATCCCGATACTTGAGTCACGATATGATAGTATTGCGATTTTAAGCATTTTGTGATACAAAAATGTGAGTATTGTGATACAATATATTGCGATTTAACTGTTTAACTGCATTTTGTGTCCACAAAATTAAATTAAATTGAGAATTGTTTTGTCAAATAAGAGAAAATTCAACGACAACAACTGCAGCATTTTCTCAAACTTTCCTCAACACTAAGCTTCACTGCTCTAAATTTTTTTGAAAGAAACGTAAAAAAAAGCCTAACTTTTCAGCGTTATTTCGACAACTTCCCGACAAGTCAATCCTAACACACTTGGTGCCTATAGACACCTTAGATCTTCTAGTTTTATTTGACACCAGTATCTAAAGTATATTCCTAAAAGTGAGCCCGCTACCGCCTCCAGAAAAAAAAACTAAACAGCAAAAATACTGATGAAACGTTAAATATCGATACTTGGCGGCCATGAATTCATATTATATTTATGTCCCCCCCACCTCTATAATCCACCAATATTTAATTTCAAAGAACAGAAATGGCCGTATATTTGCCTGTTAGATCTCTGCTCATTTTATGTGTGTGCCACATCTCCATAGAACTGGTAATAAAGAAGGAGGACCACCCCTGCTTGCTGTGTGAGAGCAGTTTTCCCAGTGAGGAGATCCTGGCCGCCCACCTCCAGAGTCTGCACCAGAGGCCCAGCACAGAGGAGAAGGAGTTTAAATGCAAAAACTGTGGCAAGAAGTTCCCCATCAAACAGGCTCTGCAGCGCCAGTGGGTTCTCTGTTCCATCAATAAACTGCTTGTAGTGTAGTTTTATTTAACTGTTTTAACAGCGAACCTGCAGGTCGTTAGGAAGTCTGAAAAAGTGTTAAATCAATTTGGCAGCAATTTGGGTTTTAGATTATACATTATGGTAAAGACATTCAGTCTTTAAGGGTTCAGTTTCTTTGCTCCTTGTAGGCCTACAAAAAAAATATCAGTTAATTCAGATAGACTGTATAGAAGAAGTGGATGTAGCCACTAGTTTGTGAACTGTCATTTAGAAGCATTGAGTTGCTTTTTGGAACCAGAAATGAACATATTTGGATGAGAGGATGGAGCTAATGCTAATGCTAGCACTAGCAACTTAGCTTGGTTAGCAAGGTGCAGCCATAATTTATGTTCACATATTAATTTAGATGCTAATTCTGTCTAGTAAAAATAGGCTTAATACTAATACTTACACCCTAAAGCATACTCTGCTTCATC
Organism: Centropristis striata; assembly: GCF_030273125.1. Taxonomy (NCBI): domain Eukaryota; kingdom Metazoa; phylum Chordata; class Actinopteri; order Perciformes; family Serranidae; genus Centropristis; species Centropristis striata. The sequence goes on along the minus strand of NC_081525.1, from coordinate 18,481,731 downwards.
CTGGGGTCTTTTACACCTAAATGGGACCATAATTTACAAAATGAGCTTCATGTTGTATTATAGAAGACTTAAAACTAAGGATTGAGAACATAAAGTTATTAGAAAAAGTTTACTGAGGTAATAAATCAAATGAGAAAACCAGGAGGCTTCATCCACATGTCATAAAATAATAATTAAAAAGGCATAGTTTGACATTTTATGCTTATTTGCTTCCTTGCAGAGAGTTAAATGGATTAATTAATAAAACTCTCACGCCTGTTCAATGTTAAGTTACAGCCAGCAGCCAGTTAGCTTAGCTTATCACAAAGACTGGAAACAGGAAACAGCTAGCCTGGCTGCGTCCAAAGGGGGAAAAAAATCTGCTCTCTAATTAACATGTTTGAGCTTGTTTCCAGCCTGAATGTTAAAGGAATACTATGCAGGATGTTATGGAATGTTTATTCTATGTCTAGAAGGAGACTGTATCCTTTTTTTCCCCTTCCATTTTGCTGTGTTCCGGACATTTCTGCATATCACCTTTTAGGCACAAAGCTACTTAAATAGCAGACACGGCGTTAACAAAATGCAAGTATTGTGATGCAAAACCCTAAGCGGACAAAGCTGAAAGTGGGCTTTCACTTCTGTTGAGCTGGGGAGGAGGGGCGGAGTTTGAGTGTTGTGTAAAGTGTTGTGTAAACAGTAAGCAACAATTCCTGCACAGTATGCCTTTAGGCTAACCTCCCTCTGGCTGTAGCTGCTCATTGAAGGCAGAGACATGAAAGTGGTATTGATCTAATTATCTAACTCTGCAAGAAAATGAGGATTTATTTACTAAAGTCTCAAACTAGATTAACCTAGAATTTTTTAGGTAATTTCTCTACACAATTCATAATCTGATCAGTGATGATCTGATCAACTATTATGTCCCTTTTTATACATCGAACGATAAGACGATATAGTAATTATCGTGACAGGCATATGGTTTAGCCATGACCCTGATGTGTTTAATTTTGTATTTTGGTGCCTAATTTGTTTGTATTTTGAATCCTTCCCCAGTGTTTTGCATTGTTCTGAGTCACCGGACCCGTCAGGTGACTCTAAAGCGCACCAGTGCTCCATCTGCCACAACACATTCAGCTCCATATCCAGGTAACATACATGCACCGCTCAAAGATAATTGGAGACACTCCAATGTACAGTGGACACATGCCATTTATTTTTCGCAGCTAGATAAAGTTCTTTCCTCCTCTTTTTTCTTCTTCTTCTTTTTGTGTGTACAGTTTTGAACAGCATAAGGAAGCCTGTAAAGGAGATGCCAGGTTCATCTGTAAAGCAGAGAGCTGTGGCAAAAGATTCAAGAGCAAGGATGCTCTGAAGAAGCATAAAGGAAATGTTCACACAGGTTGGCATCTCTGTCTCTCCCTGTGTGTCCCTCTGTGATTTTCTCTTCGTCCGTCTCGAGAACACACGTGCATAGCAATTTTTTCAAATTGTCACGTAATGAAGCTAATCGTCCATTAGCAGCCTCAGCACTGAAGAAACTGCAGTAACAGTACTTGACCTCGATCAGTTATAATCTCTGCAATGTTGAGACACATCTCTAATTACTTGTGCTACATAATTGCTGACCTGTGTGTTCTGGGGCGGCTCACTCCTTCAGATAATTGGACTTCCATAGCTATTTATGATGGGATGTAGGGCAGCGGAGATCTGCGCAGCCTTACATGTGAATCAAATATCAACCCGAAAGTAAGATGTTCATCTCAGCCGGAGATCAGATCCGGCCCTTGATGTTTTACCAATGTGGTCAGGACAAGGGCTGTGTGAGTGTGAGTGTGTGTGTGTCTGTGTGTGTGTGGGCGAGGGGGGAAGTGGATCAGACTCGTCAGATGTGGGTCATGCGATTCAGATGGGGATAAGGGGAGGGTCCCAGAATGGTGGGATGATGATGAGAGCTCTGTGTCCAGGAAGACTTTTATTTTTTCTGTTTCTGATTGTGAAATTGTTGTAATGATTGCCCACTTTTGTTATCAGTCCTGTAGGTTAGTTTTTGTCATTTTAATCCACTTTTCATGTCCCTTTACAGGAAGTGCACGTCGGAAACTCACATGCACCATATGCAACCGAAAATGCTCCTCCTCTCTGAATCTACAAGAACACAGAAAGGTGAGGCTCAACATCTGTACAGCTCAAACTATTCCAAAGAGACACTTTGCATCGGATCTGAGAGGATTTACTCAGCTCGCGCAGTTTTGCATGATCCATTTTAGCAGTGATGTCTCTTTTCTGGCTGTACAGTGGAATCCATCACACTCCACTCTTTCTATAACCCAGTCTAACCTCTTAATCTAGCTTTCGCCTCCGCTTCCTGAACTTCTGAGCTCACTTTGTTCCGTTATTCCCTCTCCAGGTGAGGCTGTCTTTATGATCAAGTTCTTACAGATATATTCTGGGCGACAAAGCGCAGACGGGTGGGTTTTTTTTCACTAGCTCATCCCACAGGTCTTGTGAAATTTAAGACGCTCTATTGGCAGACAATGAGGTTTTAACTTTGGCGTCGGGATTCTCCCTCTCACTGATGGATTACAGATTTGATCGGAGTTGCTATTCTAAAATATTTTTATACAAATATATATTTGTGTTGGAACTGTGTATTGACAGTATCAGCACATGTTCAGTTCATGAAAGCTTTTACAATTGTTGTTTAGACATCTATAAGTGGATAGTTATTTCCAGGTTAGACAGGCTGATGTTTCTTTGACATAACAATGTAATTTCAATGCAATTAATACAATTGTATTAAATAACTAGCACTCTTGTGCCAAAACCAATGGTGCATTCAAGTTCAGAAGTCGTTCTTCCGACTGTGGCGTTTTCATGAGCTTTAAGTCGTAATGTGGAGGGTGCTTAAACAACATGTTAATTGCAGTTTCCAGTATTTGCATGATAACAAATCAATTGAGTCATTAGATATGATTCATTTCAAACATGCATTTTAAATATAAAAAGTATTTTTTTGATTCATAGTGTGGTTGTAGGTGCTTGTGAGAGTTCGACATGCAACATTCAGGTGCTAAAAAAATACCTATTCTAAATAGGCCTGGGCGATTATATGATCGTGAATAGTGATCGCGATAAATTTCAGGTCGATTATGGTGATCAGCTGTGAGCATATTAACTTGATCAAACATGTCGGAAATGTGAATGGTAACAGCCGCTCAGAGAAGTAAAAAGACCAAACGTGGAGCTGAGGGCAGTGGAATAGATGTCAGCAATAAACCAGAGAGGTACAGGTGAATGGAAAGAGTAAAGGAAAATATAATCTATCCGCCGCTTTACCGAGAGAAAACTAACATTCACAGCACGGCAATTCACACACAGGTATTGTGCATTCAATAGTGTGTGGTGCATTCAATAGCGTCGGAACGGCTATGGTGCGTTAAACAGCGTGGAATACATAAAACCTTACAGAGAAACAAGTTATTACTGAATGGAACTTAATTCAATAAACAAGTTAACAAAGCATTAACAGCATGGGCTTTCTAACAACAACAAATCTGTTCAATTTGTTATTTACTTCATATGTTAATAAAATATTGAACTAATCTCTAGTTTATTTAGTTTTCAGTAGAGATGCTTTCAAACGGTCATTTTAAAAACAATTTAAAGAATTGTGATAATAATCAAGATTGGACAATATGAAAAAATGTTACCCTCCCAAAAATGACCCTCTGCAAGCTGTGTACCAACATTTTGCCCACTTTCTAAGTTGTTGTTCCGTCTTAAGGAGCATTTTCCTTGTTGAAAACTCATTTTTCCCATTATTCTGCGACCATTTGAACGCTGCACCAATGCCCTGTCTCGCAATGCTAATGAAATTGAAATTTGCCCTGGGATTCTGATCCACTTAAAAATGTAATAGGTTCTTTTTTGGCCCATTATATACCCTTCCACTAAGTATCATCAAAGTCGGGCCAGAACTTTTTTCCATAATGCTGCTGACAATCAGACAATCAAACTGGGCTGAAAGCATGACCCCCTTGGTGGAGGCAATAAACCAGAATACATTAGATTGGCGTAGAAAAGTCGAAGATGGGATGTCGATTTCTGCTGGTTTTGTCAGGATTTAGAAAAACAAGTAGATCAATGGATAACTTGTTTTTTCTTCATGGATAAATCACTTGCTGTTTTTACGTGTAGAGTGCTTTCGATGATGTTGGGTCTTTGATTATTATGCAAGGTGCCTTAAACAAATCCTCTAATTGGTTGTCATTTATTAACTAATACTCCTCATTAATTATCCCTGCTGGTAAATGTGAATTTTCATTTTCTCTTGTCATCATCTATCATCTAGATTAAACAACAGGCATTAATCCAGCGTGTCACCTTATTCATCATCGAGCCTCCTCCAAACTGCTCAACAGTTAAAGTCACATGGAAGTTGTGACATAGTTTAGTAGTGCATCATTTAACCTACTTCACCTATCTATGAGTCAGTATTCTCCAGTTTCAGACCTCAGGGGTATTTTAAAATAGGCGTATGTAATATTCCCATGTGGCCTCTTTACGTGCACCTGTGCCAGTTCTGCTATTATGTGGCTCATGACGGCAAAAATGATTTCCAGTCATGCATTATTGTCTGAACCATTGTCTGTTATAAATCAAATATCTGAATATGTTTCTATAAATTTAGATTTTGACAAATCATGTTTTTGCAGTAACACATTCAAAAAGGCTGTTGAGAATAATTGGGTCCTACTTAAACAAGTGTTCCAATAAATATGTCACATATTGTGTTCTTATAGCTCACATCAAAGACATCGGGGCATTATTCTAGCAGAGGAGCAATCAAACTTTCCATAATGACACGTTAGCTCCGAAGCAGCTTAAAACTGCCATTATCATCATTTAGCTGAACAAGCTTTTGCAGTCACAGCTGTGACAAGAGGAGCAGCTCCACATTAGCATATGCTATTGTAGCTGTACGCTGGGGAACTATTGAATGTGCAATTATTGGAGCTATGCTCTGAAGCAGAAAAAGGATTGGAACTTTTCATCACTTTAATTGCTTTTCTGTCAGTAGACATCAGTCTAATGAAAACGGACAAGATTTAGTTTCTGTTGACTATCGCAGACTGTGATCCTTCAACTTTTACTTGCTCTTTTATCCCAAGTTTTTAAAAAAAACTATCAGTAAGGCCAAAACTCTTTTTTATTCTTTTCTTTTAGGTACATGAAATACTTGACTGCCACGCATGCGACAAGAAGTTCATCTCTACAAACCAGCTAAAACGGCATATGATCACACACTCAGGTAAGGAAATTCTGCATTAAATACATCGTTCCCTAACTTGAAGTGTCATCTCTGTGAACCACAATAAAACCAGCTTAAAGGTCCCATGTTTAAGTATTTTAGGTTATAAAGCAGGTATAGGTGCTGCATAAATACTGTGAAAGTATAAAAATGCTCAATCCGTGGAGAAATGGATGAAGCCTGTATGCAGTTACAGGCTGCTACAGTGCCATTTCAGTCATTTTGCGGCTACAATTCATGCAATGCATAAATGGTTAGGGTTAGGGTGCAGAGAGACAGAGTGCAGATGTGGAAGACCCGGAAAAACAAAAATCTATTTTGTCAGGCTTTTACCAAACAGCTATAGGCAGTTACAGTCGTGGTTAAGGTGTGTGTGAAAACCAAGCGGCAACCTATGAGAATAAAAAACGTGAAGCCAATGCTAAAGTGCAGTTCCTTGAATGGTCACTTGAGGCAGGCTCCAAAAGGGAGTCAAACCTCATGTACCCCAATATTTAAATGCCAAACTTTACAGCAGAAATAAAAACGTTAACAGCCCGGTTCATAATAAACAATTTTTGTCTTTATAACTAATTTCACCATACATGACCATTGTGAGGGGGTGAATTTTAATGCCCTCACAGGCGGGTCGCTGCTGCGCTTAGCCCGCCTCAGCTCACCCCCACTCCACCTCTTTTACCCCCTTTTGACCAACTTGAACCTGGCTATTTTCCTAGACTGGTGCTGTTTCGCAGTTGGTTCAACTTGTGAACCGTCTCAGAACCTGTTTGCTTTTCCACAGGCTAGAGAGCCACGTCATTACGTCACTGTTTACGTTCTCGCTTTCTCAGCAACTATAACAACAACTATGGCAGTCTACATCTTCTCTTTATAAATGTTGCTCCTGGCTTTGCAAGCCTACATTGGCACATACAACACATTTGTTCTGCTCGTCATAATTGCTATGAGCGGCGATTACGTTCTTATTAACATTAACGTTAATGGCTCCAAACCATCCCTGGAACTGCTTTGGTCAAAAAGGGGTATTATTTTGTAAATAATTATTAATAATAATTTGTAAAGGCCTCTTATTTTGATTAGGATCTCACTAAGGGCTTTTCTTAATGGAAAACATAATTTTTGCTTTTCAGGTTAGCTTAAAGGGACAGTCGTTAAAAAAGCGTGTTTCAAGCAGAGGAAGACAGCTATAGTCAGACAGACACCATGAGAAAAATAATGTGTTTTTTGAGCAATGAAGCATGTAAACATACATACAACATTAAATAAAACCTAAAAATGAGCATAATATGTCCCCTTTAACCTCCCAATGATTAGAGAAGCGACCGTACACCTGTGAGATCTGCAGTCGTTCGTTCAAGCGCCTGGACCAGGTGACGGCTCATAAGATCATCCACAGCGAGGACAAACCGTACAAATGTAAGCTGTGTGGGAAAGAGTTCGCCCACCGCAACGTCTACAAGAATCACAAGAAGGTGAGCAGATGTGCTATCACTGGTGAGTTGATTATTGCTCTAATTTGGCTTTCAGAAGAGCGGAAATGACTTTCTTCGTACTGTTATGTGCAGCTGATTGGTGTTTGCTGAGGAGACATATTAATTGAAAGGCACTTCAAAGCTTGGTTTATTAGTGAGGCTGTAATCAATCAGGGTCTCGTTGGTGGCTGTTATCTGTGGGGTCTCTGGTCTGCTCCACCCCTGAGGTCCCCCATGTTTACTTTTGGGATTGAGGTGTCACTCAGATAGATGGGTCGGGCATGGAGAGGGGGGAGCAGAAAAACAGAAGCACTTTGAACTTAAAGCCCCTCAAGCTACTTGTCCTCATCAAGTCAACAAACCAAATCATCCACGGAGCCTTCTGCATGATCCTCTCACATCAATATAAGAAGCTTCATCAACATCCACACTGAGGCAGGAGGCGGCTCGCCTTACACATTATAAACATGCTGACGCTGCTCTGCTCTCTCTGCAGACCCACTCTGAAGAAAGACCCTTCCAGTGTGAGGAGTGCAAAGCTCTGTTCCGCACCCCCTTCTCTCTACAGCGCCACTTACTCATCCACAACAGTAAGTATGAGTGTGAGAGCCTCTGTGTGTTGCTGTGACCCCAATGAATCCATGTATACTCATGATAGAGGTGTGAATCACTAGAGGTCCCACAATACGATTTAATCCCAATACTTGAGGTGTGATACAATATTATTGAGATTTATTTATTATTATTAAAAACTGTGTTCAACATATTACAGTCAAGACAAATCGAGGGCATCATTGTGAAATTAAATGTGGCCCAATTATCGTTTTAATTATCTTGATTTCATAATTGTTGGAAGCAAAAATCGTAATAGGAATAACCTTTAATAAATTTCCCAGCTCTACCTGATATAAATGTTTCAAAACAAGTCTGGGGTCTAGTCTTTAGATGATAATTTTTTATCAGCCTTCAACTCCTCCTTACCCATGTAGATATTAATAATAATAGACATCATAACTCTATCAAACATATCTCCAAGGAGACATTAGAGAGGCTGTCTGCTCGTCCCTGGCTGCTGTGGCCCGGCACAAACTGTCCTCCCCAGACAGTTGAGCTGCAGTGGAGCCTTGGCAGGACGCTGGTCCTCCAATTGAGCCACCAGATAACAAAGAGATTGTAAAGCTCACGGCATTTCCTGCCGCTGTCTCAGGAGGCAGGCCATATAATACCAGGACTCGTATTATGTATCAAGTTCTAGACAGAATGTGGGGCGGAGGATCGTGTGTGATTTCACTGTAGGTGAGAGAATAGACGTGCCATTGAATAAATGTGTCCGTCTTTGTGAGTTAATGCTAGGACACCATGTTAGCTCCACAGTGATTGTCTCTTAGTCACAAAATGACGCAAAGTTTAACTAAATTAACAAAATAAAATACAAGTAAAGTAACAAAATCTCATTGATTTCTAAAGAAGAAAATTAAAAACAGGTGGCAAATTCTTGTCTCCCCCGTTCAGATTATTATTCCATTTCATAATCCTTTGAAAAACAACTAAAAATCGAGAACTTTGGAAGAAGTTAAAGTTTCTTTCCTTTAAAATACTATCCACTACAGTTAATGGAGATGCCGCAACCCAATTATTAATTTACCTATATTTCTTTCGAGCAACTTGTTTTTTCTTTTGTTATTTTTCAAACAAGCAGCTGTGGGAGTGAGAGACGTTTCCTTACAGCTACTGAACCAGGATTATAAAAAATGACAAACATAAAAACTCACATCTGTCAATTAATTGAAACCAAGATTTTTAATATTTTCATTGAACTCTGCAACATATTTATTTTCCAATCCATTCAGATTTATAGATTTACTTTGGTCAAATAATACATAGTTTCACTGTTGAGAAAGGCAGACCACCAGCCAAGACTCTTACAACAAGTCTGGACCCCCTGTGAGTTTTGTTAAAAAGAAAGCTCCTGAACAAGTTATCTTAAATTAACACGTTTCACATCATCCAGAGAACTTTTCCTTCCCAGTGGATGCAGCCAACATGGAGGGAAGCCAAACACTGTTCATCTGCATGTTCTACCCACACTCCACTGATAGAAAGAAAATCAGTTTCCTTTAGAAACAGAGCTGTTAGTATGTGTGTGCTTCTTGGCCAGTGAAACATGCACAGCACATTTATGTCGAGTCAGATGTCAGATGTGGCCTTTTTAGTTGGTTCAAGACCTCGAGACGAATCCTGTGTGTATGTGAATGTATAAATTACTGTCTGTGCATGTCTGTGTAGGCGTATGCATGGTTTAACAGCAGACTGCTGCAAAGTAATAATGAAATCTTTATGTGAGGGTGTTGTTGACATTAATTATCATCAAGTGAAAGTTTGGATTTGATTAAAAACACAATGGACCTCAGCTTTCAGTGCTGTTCCAGTTTATTGAGCTGACCATCATCGGCCTTGGTAACAGGAGAATGAGCACAAGCGTGTAACCACTTGCTCCCGCCAAACAGACAGACACACACACGCACGCACGCACGCACGCACGCACGCACGCACGCACGCACACACACACACACACACACACACACACACACACACACACACACACACACACACACACACACACACACTCACCAAACTAGTCTGTGGAAATTGAATGATCTCCATATAATGGAAACAACTACTCTTCAACAATAGAGGCTGTTGTATGGAGACAGGGAGCAGAGGCGTGAAGGAAAACATCAGGCTGCCCTCTGTGAACAGCTGAGATTGTGCTGTCTGAGTACTGTCTGCCTGGCGTTTTAGTGCTTGTCAGTGGAATGATTAATACAATAACACTTACATTTTTTTGCACTGTAAAAAAACAAAAAAACAAGACAGAACCATTTCAGATGAAACATATGGCAGAGCAGTTTGTTTTACTGTTTCCCCGGGGATGCGTTCAGCTACAGATGCACAAGAAAGAACGACTTCTGCTTAAAAAAACTCCCAGAACCAGACTTTTCTAAAGACTATTGTTCAGGGTTGTCTGGTGCAATGAAACACCCCTCTTTGTATTTCTCTGCCCACACAATCGCCCCAGTGAAATTGGGTCCCCTCTTGCTGTGCATGATGACTGTGTGTTTAGAGGCTCAACAATAGAAAACTGGAAATGGCTCTTCCAAATGTCCCCGCTACAGGTGAGAGGACATTCAAGTGTGACCAGTGCGACGCCACCTTCAAGAGGAAGGACACGCTCAATGTCCACATCCAGGTGGTGCACGACGGCCATAAGAAGTATAAGTGCGACCTGTGTGAGAAGGCCTTTGTCACTCCTTCAGTCCTCAAGAGCCACAAGAAGGTAAATGAAAAGAGCCGGAGCCAGACGACCTCAATCATAGACAGTGATTGCATGTCTGCCACGGCTGTCACTTTGTCCCCAAATTGAGTTCAAGCTACATTTGTGTTGCATTTATTTGAAATGCACACAGTTCAAAGCAGGGTTTCTGTTAGAAATAACTTGTGTGTTCATGTGTCCTGGAAGATTTCAACGTCCAGGATTAATGGGAGAAATTCTGGTCAAATGTTATCCGTCTATAAAGCTTAAAAACTATTGATAAGCAGATCCCGAAGGATCCAGATGATCCAGATTGCTCTAAAGTTACAAAAACAATTACAAAAACAATCACAATGTAAGATAATATAAGAAAATCAATGAACAAAATAGGTAGCAATAACTATATATAATATAGATATAAATGTTTTATTGAAATGTAGGCTAATTTTGCTTATAGGCTGTTATATTGCAAATAAAATGAGTCCAGTTAACAGACTTGATTGCATAAAAACGCTGTTAAAAAATAAAAAACATGTATAAATGTATATGTTATAAATTGTTGACACTGCAAAAAAGTTATACCCACAAAGCATGTTAAATGAGGTCTAACAGGCCCGGACAGTCCACCCTGGCTGACTTTTGTGCCAGGCAGGAAGAGGCGCAGCAGGCACTAAATCTTTGTTTATATTTGTGTGTGACACTGTGGTGCGAGCCTGCGCAGATGGCGTGCAAGCTACAAGTATGCACAGAGCCACTTATGCTCAACGTGTCACTCACTGCAGTATTCTCAGAAATGCCAGGGGGCATACGAACAAAATATTCTGCAAAAAAGTGAAAAATAGTAGAGAAGAAGAGGAAGTAGAGATTAGCAGGCTGCATGACATCAAAAGTAGACACATAAACTTCATTTGTGTACTGTAACGTTAATAATTAACTATCAAAGTTAGTGCTGTTTAAGCCGAAATGACTTTCCGCCTCTATGCTTAACAAACTGGGACAGCCATACTCATCATCATAGACAAAGTGATCTCTCATGTCTTTCCACACTCTCCACACTACCTTTCCAAGCCCACCTAGCAGCACACCAGCATGACGCCACTAAGATGAATCTCCCGGGCAGACTGCGTGGACCCCACCCGAAGTATAAAAATATTTGTGGTGACTGCCTGTCAGGCTCGTAACAGCATGACCTTCTTTTCCCCTTTTTCGCCAGAGTGAAGCTTAGCAAGAATTATTTTCACCGGACAATATGATCAGATATTTAACTATGTCGCCATTCATTTCCAGTCAAAAACCGTCAGTTACCAAAAAAAAGGAACTCGGGCTGGGCGATATGGCAAAAAAAGATCACAACATAATTTTCATATTGTCCGATCTCGATTATTATCACAATTTTTTTATTTTTTATTTGCCAGTTTCAAAGTATCTGTACTGAAAACGAAAGAAACTAGAGATTTGTACAATATTTGATTAACATACAAAGTAAATAACAAAGCAAAGTAAATAACAAAGCAAAGTAAATAACAAAGCAAATTAAATAAGATGAACATAGAAAAATATAAAAACTATTTTTATTCAACAGTACAACAAATCTTCAAACTTGTTTATAGAACTAAGTTCCATTCAGTAATAGTGTTCATATGTCCCATGCTCTTGAATGCACCATAGCCGTTCAGACGCTATTGAATGCACCATACCTGTGTGTGAATTGCTGTGCTCTGAATGTTCGTTTTCTCTCGATACAGCGGCAGATAGATTGTAATTTCCTTTCCCAACATTCACCTGTACCTTCCTGGTTTATTGCTCCAAGTCATGGCTGACATCTATTTCGCTGCCCTCAGCTCCACCTTTGGCTCCATGCTAGGTCTTTCTGTTTACTTCTCTGGCAACTTACAAACGGAAGTGGAACAGGAAAAGGTCGACTCTGATTGGCTGTTGTCAAGCACATTTCCGACATGTTTGATCGAGTAAATTTGCTCACAACTGATCACCGTAATCGACCTGTGAAACCACTAATTGCAATCACTAATCGTGATCATATAACCGCCCAGGCCTAAAAGGAACCCATATTCAAACATAACAGTTAAAACGTAACTTATAAAACTGGAAAAATGAAGTTGATCGACACAGTTATCTTTCATGTTACCACAGATAGTATAAAGGAATATTCTGCTTTTTCCGTCATCAATCGTATGCTGTCACTTTAAATTTAAAAGGCAATAAATGTCAGCCCGACCATCTACCTAAATGTTTCCATTGTTTCACATTGAGTCTCCTGACAGTGAGACAGCTAACTGTTCTAACATCTTAGACTGTCAAAACTGGACGGGGACATCCATCTTGACCGTTGCTGCCCATGAAGGCTTGGAAATCAATTCCTATGTTGATTAGAAATGGCAGTTAGTCCATTAGCTCCGCAGGGTTTCAAAGCCCCAAACAGATCTCGCTGCAGATTATGAGCCCTAAATCTGACAACGTCCGGTGTGGTTATGGATCAAGATTGAAACCAAACAGCTTCTTGGCACAAGGCAAAAGAAAAAGTCTTGGAGGTTGTCTCAGAACAGTAGGGCTGAAGACAGGCATGTTGAACTGTCTCACTGCTTACGGGCTGCTGGGAAATCTGGCCTTGATCAAAGCCAGGTTGCTGAGGAGACGACAACTTGCTGGCCTTGTTTACATGAGCAGGATCACCCTGCTTTTATCCATGCTGTTGTTGAGTCTTATATAATGTACACCTTCATTCTTGGCAGGTTTGCCCAAATAATCACATATATATGTCCCGGTCATCTTTTATTAGCATCATATCAAACCATAGCACTGTGCACCATGTTGATTTTGCACATATGATGGAAATCAAAAAGTACAGAGAGGTTAAGATAAGTTACAAATATCTGATCCAGGTTTCTAAGATCACAGTTTGAGCTGACTGCCAATTGTTCTCACAGAGGTACGATGCTTTGAGAAGGGCTGCAACTAATTATACTATTTAGATCATCATCTTATTCTGGACAGTAATCAGCAGTCACCAATGGGTGAACATATAGACACAGCAGAACACTAATACAGTATCATCATATCCCCCAACTAAAGAAACAACATGAAATGGTTTGTTTGGTTTCCTATTAAAAGTTAAGCACTGGAATTCATTGTTACTGTTGTGAAATGGTAATATTTGGTGAGGTTTAGATAGAAAAACTACTTAGTTAAGGTTAGGGAAACAGAAAAGATTAAGATTAAGATTTCCTTTATTAGTCCCACAACAGGGACATTTCAAGAATTACAGCAGCAAAGTAGACAGAGAAGATGGACCATAGAATATTGCACATATAAATTAATTTATAGAAATATTGTACAGTGTTTATAGTGCAGTGATTGCCAATGCCTAGTTTGTATGGTCTACTGGGAGCAGTGCATTTGTATATTCTGAATGCAGAAGATGTTAGGTTTATAAAAAACTACCTCAGTAGAGAACTTCCAATAGGACACTAACACCAAAAGTTTACAACAAAAAAAGATTCAGTTTTATGAAAGAAAAATCAACATAGCTCAGTTACTATTGCAACATATGCTGTGAAACTACTTGAATTTGTTTCATAGAACCAGATCAACTGAAAATGAAAACGGAAAACAGGAAAATCCGGTGTAACAACCTGGTGGTTATTATAAGACAGTCAGCGAGAGGAAGCAAATTGTCACATTTGAGTATCTGTTACCAGCGAATGTTTGATAGAAAACTGAGGAAAGAAAATGGATCGATTATCAAACAGTTTTCTACTCCGAACAGGACAGAATAGGTGTATACTTTGTGTCATATGTGCTGTTGCATCTTGTGTAAATGAAGATCAGTGTGGTCCATTTCTGGCAGAACAGGCTGAGTTATTCATGGAGCACTCTTGTGTTACAGTCAATGCTTTCTCCTGGATTTGTGTTATCTGAGAGGGCGTGTGTGTCAGCATGTATGTGCATGTATTGTATGTTTTCCACATTGTGCAACATAGTCTCACCTTCTTTTGCTGCTATTTTGGAAGAATTCACCCATGAGTGAAAATTATAGGGTTGGTTTTTCAGCAGGCATCAGATGAATTATATATAAAAACTTTGAGTAATTACCTGCAACTCCCAATAAATTCCACACTTATGATCCGGAACGTGACATTCCCAAGTGAAATAGCTCTCTCCAACTCCCCTTTGTAGGGTTGAGTGCCTGTGAAGGTAGAATACCACCGTTGTTTTCTCTGTTGTACAAACAAGTTACTAAATAATGCAACACTGGTCCATCTGGGACACATGTGTTCCTATATATATATATATATGTGTGTGGATTTGTTTGTGCATGTGTGTGTGTGTGTGTGTGTGTGGATGGAGCCTTTGTAACGAAACACCCGAGGTGTCAGAGGGACACAGTGGGGTGATGGAGGAAAGGATGGGGGCCCAGAGAGGAGGTGTTCCTGTATTGTTGTACTGCTGTTGAAACTGTCGCTCTGAGTTTGAGCCTTTCATACTCACGATTATTCTCGGGGAATTTATACCAGGACGGGAGGAGGAATACAGAGCGGACTTTTTCAGCGAGGAGGGAGTGAAGGAGAGGAGAGGCTGAGGGGGGAAGGGGTGGAGAAGGTAGTACATGCTTTCCACATGCTCTTCTTCCCTGTTTGCATGTGCAGCCCGTATGAGAACTCAACACTACGGATTGCTGGGAGGTGAAAGGAGAGGAAGAGGAGGGAGGAGGAAAAGGAGGATGAGGAGATGAATGCATACGTGCACCCTGGCCTTTAGTCCCCCGGGCTTTGGACCCTGGCAAATCTGCATCGTCTGTGTTCTTTGATCCTGGCTTCAGGGCAGCTCAGTGGATCACTGTCATGTGAACATGTGCATCTCCATTCACTGAGTCCAACACGACGCAGTGCAGTAAAAAAAAAAGAAAGTGGAATCTAGATTCTGGAGTTCCTCTTTAAAAAATCAGATTACCTTAGTATGAATGGTTGTTTGAAGATACAGTAATTTTCTACTTTTGATAATGTTCTGATAAATATCCTCACATTGAATTCCAGCTATCACAGTAGATCACATTTTACTTTGTAATGTAGGAAGGATGTGAGGATGAATGTTACAAATGTTTTTCCTAACATCAACCATATGTCTGTTTCTCTCTGCCAGACACACACGGGGGAGAAGGAGAAGATCTGCCCGTACTGCGGACAAAAATTTGCCAGCAATGGCACGCTAAGGGTCCACATCCGCAGCCACACAGGTCAGTGTCCTGCTCAGTTCAGTGCTTTGTTTGAGGACATTTCATAATGATATCCATTTGTTTAAAATGATCCCATATTCACCTGTGGATCTCTAAAGGCCATTTTCTCTAAACGAGTTTAGTTTTCTCAGACTCTGAGCCAGTAATCTCAGCTTCAGTAGCACATTCATCCACCAAACATTCTAGTTTCGTTCCCATCAACAACCCTGATTGCAAAAAAGTTGGGAAACTGTGAAAAATTTACTTAAAGCAGATTGCAATGTTGCAAATCCTTTGCAACCTACATTCACTGTCAGTACAAGGACAAGATAACTAATGTTCAAACTGGGAAACTTTTTTCATTTTTTGTAAACGCACACACTCTATGTTTTATGTTTTACACAATGTTTTGGGAATTCAGGTTTTATATTCTGATATCGTCCATGGTCCCCAGAGAATAAAATCATCCTCAATAGCTGATGGGTTCTTAGATCGACAATTTAAGTTCCACCTGTAAAGCTCTCATCCATGGCTGCCTGTTACTCCAGCGAGAGGAAAACCAGACCTGTTTGAATCAGCAAACACGCTGAAAATGAGAGTTGCTAGGTCTGGAATGATGGGTGTTTGGAGCCTGTCAACTCGAGCATCTATACGTTAACGATCAATTAATCGACTAATCGCTATGTTTTTATACATACACCCGTATGTATAAATGCATACATGGGCAAAATAAAAAAGTTATATACAGCACTATGCAAAAGCCTGTCTAGATAACGGACGCTTTTATTTTGAGAGTAAGAAAGGTGACTTCCTGTGTCGATCGTAATACTAACTCAGGTGAGACGACACTGTAGAGTTGAATGTTTTGTTTTAGCCCTAAAGAGGCATGAGGTTAGTTTTCACAGTAATCTTGCATATTTAAGTGTGTTTTGTGTTTAAATAAGTTTTGGATCAAATTAAACTTAGTAATTCATGCCAGCGAGTTTTGATACAGTAAACTAGTTTTTGCTCAAATTAATACTCTTGTATTTCTTCAGTTTTAAAATTGTTATTGCAACTTTCAGTTTGCAAACTGTAGCTTTATTCAACTAAATTCTCAGCTCATTGGCTTATTCACATACGGCCGCAGAACTGAACGCTCGGCCGTGTTTCAGTTCAGTGATACTGATACTCAGTCAAAGATAAATAAAAATTAAAAAATACACAGATCGATTAAAAATTCTTCGTGATCGACCACATTCTTAATGACCATCAATCGATCATTAATTCATAATTCCCATCCCCAGTCTGGAACCATACCAAGAACTTGCCTTTTAATGTCATTTGCATTCTGTATGATGCTCTGCTTTCACCACCTTTACACTCAGCTCTCAGGTCACGACTATCCCAACAACATATCACACATTTTAATATTAGAGAATTCCAGCGTGTCGCAGCACTGCTTGTTCCAGTCTTTGCACTGCCAGAGAAATAGAGCCCTGGATGTTCATTAAACTGCCTTAAACTGGAAAGCTACACATTCCTGTGCGTCTCCTTACCAACAGACTGGTGCAGAGACCTGGCACGGCCACACACACACTTCTTGGCCTCTAAACTCCTTCACTCACTCTTTCTTTCTCTCTGTCTCACTGCCCGCTCCTGGCTGTCGCCTTCTTTTCCTCACTCCTACTGAACTTCAGCTCTTTTTTCTATCTCAAGTTGTCTTCTCATTGTCTTTTTGTTTTTTCGGGATTTGATTACATCATTTTTACTGCGGTTGCTCTCTAGCTCCAGACTCACCACTGAAAGGCATCCAGTGCCAAACACTCCAGGCAAAAACATTGTTTTGTCATGCACTGGTCAATTTTGAGATTTTTGGGCTATTTTGCTTCCATTACATGTTTTCTTTCAGAGTAGTGGAAAGAAAATATACGAAATACAAACTTGTGCTTATTTTACTACACTATGTCTATTTGCGTCGAAAAGTTTTTCTTAAATTCGGCAAAAGTTGAAGTTGAAGCTGAGGACATTTCATGATGATATTCATTCTTTTAACCCTCCAGTTATGCATGTTTTTTCAGGAACAGCAATAACCCAGGGCATGTTCAATTATCCAAAAAAGTGTCAGAAACTAAAAAATCCCAATAAACATTGTTTATATTTCACCATTACTAACCATCTCAATCAATATTTAGTGCAATGGTGTTCTTTACCTCTTACAGATCATGGTTCAATGAGGATAATTCACTCATTTAAACATTTTTTTTTTTTTTTAAATACTTTTAACTGTTTGTTTTTTCGGTTTTTAAACATTGAAATGGGTCAGTTTGACAAAAGGTGATTTTCTCTAAACAAGTTTCAACAAACTTTCCAGTTTCATTTCCATCAACAACCCTGATTCCCAAAAAGTTGGGACACTGCGAAAAATGTACTTAAAACAGATTGCAATGTTTGTAAATCCTTTGCAACCTACATTCACTGTCACACAGTACAAGGATAAGATAACAAATGCTCAAACTGGAAAACTTTTTCATTTTTTGTAAACGCATACACTCACTGCATTCTGTTTTTATTTGCACAGCTTCACAACTTTTGGGGAATTCAGGTTTTACATTCTGAAGGTTTTTACAGGCGGCTTTGTTCATATATTATTCGTAGTCTTTGATTTATGGGACATTTATCCCTAAAAACACGCTGAAAATTGATTCTTTTTTATGGCTGTTGGTAGTATTTTCTGGTTTATGGAGTGATAAAAAGAGAAGTTCCCTCGGGAAAAACCTTTGACTCTAATATATCAACAAACTGAGCTGAAGAACTTTGAACCAGGCTTTTCCAGTTTTCTTGTATCTGTCCTGGAAATGTTTGCAAATTAACATTCAGAAAACTGATAATACAAAAATAATTGCCTCGATGTAAGTATTCAACTTGTTTCACCTATTCTACACGGTCGCCGGTAAAGTTGGAATAAACATATTTTTTTACCTCTTTCCATGAAATGATTGTGACAATTTGAGTTACTATTGACAGAAAGTGTATATATTTTCAAAACGTTATTAATGAATCTATTCCAAACATATCAAAATGAAAATGAAACCACAATTAACAGAGGATTGTGTTTGAAAACAAATTATACCAACTTTATGGGCGACCGTGTAAATATATTCACCTGCTTAGGACGTCGCTCAAAAAATGGCCATTTCCTCTGAAACATACCAATCCCTAACAAGTCTCCAGGATTAAGCTAGCACTAACCACTAGGATGGTGTCTGTATCAGCACAACTCTGTTAAAAAAAACAAGGAAAATTGTCTCTAATTTCTGACCAAATGTACTAATAAAACTAGGCTATTTTTTCTAAATCTGTCCAATCTCCTGTTATTAGGCAAACACCCAATCCAGAAAAGAATGTGTTAAAGTATTAATTGTCCGTGTTTCTCATTCACATCAAATAGACAGAGAGGAAAAGCATGCCAAGAATGCTGTGTGACATTCACTCCACAGATGTATAGTTACTGTAGTGACAGCAGCTCATTCCTCATAAACTTCTCAAGTATCTCCATCCGAAATAGGGATGGAAATAATTAATTGATGATCGATTAATGGTCATTTAGAATTCGGTCGATCATGTAGAATTTTTAATCAATCTGCATATTTTTTTAAATCTCTGTGTATCTGTACTCACTGAACTGAACACGGCTGAGCGTTCAGTTCTGCAGCCGTACGTGAATAAACCAATGAGCTGAGAATTAAGTTGGATAAAGCTTGCAAACTGAAAGTTGCAATAACAATTATAAAACACACAGAAATACAAGAGTATTAATTTGAGCAAAACTAGCTTACTGTATCAAACCTTGCTAGCATGAATTACTAGGTTTAATTTGATCCAAAACTTATTTAAACACAAAACACACTTAAATATGCAAGATAACTGTGATTCAACACTTTGCTTAATTGATATCTGGTTACAAAGTTAAAGTTAACTATGAAAAAAACATCCCAAAAACTCAAGTATGGGGGACATCAGATTCCTGCATACCATGTACATTTTGAACTAATACATGATAGTTGTAGCCAGAGGTGATACAGCATAGTATCGCGATATTTTGCGTGGCGATATTATATCGATTCATGGCCACCAAGTATCGATATTTAATGTTCCGATGGCCTACAGGTCGTCAGTATTTCCGCCCCTTTTTTTCCGGAGTCCGTAGCAGGCTCAATTTTAGGAATGTACTGGAGATACTGGTATCATATGAAACTAGAAGATCTAAGGAATCTATATATGTGCCTCAGGATATTGTGTCGGAAAATTTTCGACATAATGCTGCAAAGTTAGGCTTTTTTTGATGTTTCATTCAAAAAATTGAGAGCAGTGAAGCTTAAAGTTTAGTAAAGTTTGGGAAAATGCTGCAGTTGTTGTGGTCCATACATGTTTGATATCTGTTCAGTTCAGTTTGACTGAATACGTTGTTGGTCAGTCTGTGTGTTTGACTTTCATTGTGGAGAAATAAAAAGACTGAAATGAGATGAATAGACTGAGAATTTTCTCTTTATTTGACAAAACAATTCTTGATTGAATTTAATTTTGTGTCAGTTAAACAGTTAAATCGCAATATATTGTATCGCAATTCACAACATGTTGAGAAATGCTTAAAATCGCAATAATATCGTATCCTGACTCAAGTATCGGGATAAAATCGTATTGTGGGGCCTCTGGGGATTCACACCTCTAGTTAGAGCTAATAACATTATTGTTGTTTATGACCAAAACATTCATTCATTCCAAAATCATTTAAAACATTAGGTTCCATGTTCTGTCATCTATTATTCCATTACTCTTCCTGATGTTTTAGGTTTTTTGCTGTAGTATCTTTGTAGTATCGAGACAGGGTATGATATGGGAGTCATGCTATTGGTATTATAAGAATAGTGTGTCAGAATATGTGTGTATATTTGTGCGGCAGCAGGACGATGGTCCGACCACACTTTGTCAACAGCCTCCTTTTGTTTGTGTGTGTGCCCGAGCCGCGTACGTGTGTGTTTTCCTACATGTGTACGTGTGAAGGACAAACCAACAGAAAGAGAGAATGTATACCAGTGTGGGCCGCGGCCCAGTCTGATTGTATTTATATAGAATAAACAAAAGAGAGGAATGCTGGGGGAGGGGTGGGAGCCGAGGGGACACCTCAAAGAAAGAAAGGAGTAAAGAGAGAAAAGACCACTCCAAGAAAGCATCCAGCCGGATGACCCTTGACCCTGACTGGCTGTAAATCTGTCCCCTCATTCTATAGACTGGGTTTTTTGTTTTGTTTGTTGCGTTTTCTTGTGTGCCAGGAAAAAATAAGCTTTAAGTGTGAGTCGTTCCCTGAGCGACAATTCTGACAAGACTCAGTGGGCACACATCAGCTGTGGGCTTAGATTCTGTGATAAATGTGTAAATCATAAAACGACCCTGAATAAAACTTAAAAGCCAGCCAGTTTTTCACCAAAAGTTGAAGTTGAAGCTGAGGACATTTCATGATGATATACAGTCATGGAAAAAAAATATTAGACCACCCTTGTTTTCTTCAATTTCTTGTTAATTTTAATGCCTGGTACAACTAAAAGTACAGTTGTTTGGACAAATATGATAACACTAAAAAATTGATCATAAGAGTTTAATTAAGAGCTGATATCTAGACATTTTCCATGGTTTTGTTGATAATAACCAAAATCATTATCAAGAAAACCATGGGAAATGTCTAGATATCAGCTCTTTAATAAAACTCTAATGAGCTATTTTTTTGTTCTTACCATTATACGTGTCCAAACCAATGTACCTTTAGTTGTACCAGGCATTGAAATGAACGAGAAATTTAAGAAAAACGGTGGTCTAATGTTTTTTTCCATGACTGTACATTCGTTTAAAATGATCCCATATTCACCTGTGGATCTCTAAAGGCCATTTTCTCTCAATGAGTTTTGTTTTCTCAGACTCTGAGCCAGAAATCTCCACTTCAGTGGCACTTTCATCCACCAGACTTTCCATTTTCATTTCCATCAACAACCCTGATTCCAAAAATGTTGGGGTACTGTGAAAAATGTAATTAAAACATCACACATCAGCTGTGGGTATAGATTCTGTGATAAATGTGTAAATCATAAAATGACCCTGAGTAAAACTTTAAAGACAGCCAGTAATCTCTTAAAGAAGGCCACCAGCTGAGGTAAAGACCTTTAAATCGGCAGCTTCTCTGCACGGCAGACAGGAAAGCTTGATCTTGTTTGTCTTCCTGCTTCACAGGAACAAGTCAGCATTGATTATTTACCTGCTAAACACAGAGGACTTTGTACGGATTCCTTGGAGATTTCCTTCCCCTATCGTTTTACCACCAAACGCCAGAGAGCATTATGGGAGAAAATGGGTAAAGTGAGAAAAAGATTAGAGATACATTTTAAAACATCAACTTGAGAGTGTTAAGAAGCTGGCAGGACATGTACTGTATATTTGGCTTGGATTTTGTTTCAATTTAATTTGCTTAGAACATCATGTTGAGCTCAAACAAATTAGCTGTAGTGCCACAGAGGCAGGCGTCTTCTCAGAGCAGCCTTTATGAGATCAACCCATAAAATGTGAGCTGTCAAAAAGTTGGAGTGCGATGTCGAAGACGTTGTGGAACTCAGTAGTCATGATGGATGTTTCTATCATTTTCTAAATTATTCTTTTTGGACCCGTTATGTGTCCTTCTCCACATC
Organism: Centropristis striata; assembly: GCF_030273125.1. Lineage (NCBI taxonomy): Eukaryota > Metazoa > Chordata > Actinopteri > Perciformes > Serranidae > Centropristis > Centropristis striata. Next base: position 18,459,710 of record NC_081525.1, on the reverse strand, counting down.
ACAGCTCAGTGAGAGCACATTTTCCCACCATGTGTGCCATGATGTGGTAAATAAGCGGAGTGGGGTCATGAAAATTATTTGTGCCAAGGGAAATGTTGACAGAAAGCAGTGCCTCGGTGTCATACTGACATCATAGGACGTGTCATGTGTGGGCACAGTGATCGCTGTAAGCCCCAGAGCTTTGTTACAACAAGCTGGTGTGGCATTTTAACCCTTCAGAACGCTGATGTAGTGTTTATGTTGTGTTACGAATCCAGCTTCAATATTTAGACTTTTCCACATGCTCAGACAGACCAACGTCTCCAGTGTGTTTGCACATGTTTAATAGTCATAAAGGGAACACTTTACATCATCAGCATAACCAACAAATAAAAGATTCTTTTTCCCTGTAAATTTAATAAGCAAAAACATGAGACGGAATAAAACAAAACACAACCGCAACTACAGCTGTCTGACATATATTAATGTGTCCGTTCACCCAGGGGACACTGACATGAATGGGTGGACAGACCACACCAATTGTCACAGTTCTCTACAAATAAAAACTTCAAATGCTACAATTATGAAAAATGTGCACACGGTGACATTAGTTTAGCTTTGCATCATCAGGGTTATTTGTCAGGCATTAGAAAGCTCCCTCTAGAGTAGTGTTCATTTCAAAAACAAAAACTATGACTAAATATTTTTGTCAACTTACTTTTCCCCCCCATAACTTCTTTTAAATCACTTCTTAAAACCCACTTTTATAGACTTGCTTTTATGTAATACTTTCTATCTCACCACTCGTTTTTTACTGTATCTGAGAATGTCTTGTGCTTGTTCCTGCTCTGTCTCTTATTGTTTTTCTTTTACTGTAAGACTTGTTTTTAGCCTTATGATTAACTGCTCTCTGCTGAAGCACTTTGTAAACTGCTGTTTTAAAAGGTGCTATATAAATAAAGTTATCATTATTATTATTATTATTATTATTATTATGAGACGAGGATAAACAAGCACCAACGTCATTAAACAAGGATGGTGTCTGTAACACAACTGGGTTCATCATCATCAGAGTTATTTGTCAGGCTTCAGAAAGCTCCCTCTAGAGAAGTGTTTATGTCATTAACAAAAACTATGACTAAATATTTTTGTCAACTTGCTTTTTCCCCATGAGACGAGGATGAAAGAGCACCAACATCATTAAACACTGTGACGGTATCAACATACAGCATTGTTGACAAAAATACAAGAATAAAATGTAGATTATAAAATAAAAGCTTAACCAAAAGCTATTGTATTTTTGTTGACAAAAAAGAGGAGGTAAACTATTATAAGCCCCTTTCATAGTGTAGTCCTGCAAATGTCCCGCTATATTGCCGGAAAGATCTGTGCCGGCTTGTCTCTTTAGATCTTCATAGTGATCCCGCGAAGGTGTGATATTTGTGCACTTTCATAGTCAGAGCAGCAGCAGTGCTGCACAGTAGCACAGTTATCTCTGTAGCAGTACAGTGTGTATGTGCCGCAGCAGGATGTGTTCACTCAGTGACCTCCGTTTGTTTACAACAAGCACCGGACACTCTGTGCACAGTTAGCAATGCCGGTTTGTTTACAATGAGCGTTGGACACCACATGTACAGTTAGCATGCTGGTTTGTTTAAAATAAGCGTCAGACGATGTGCACAGTTAGCGACGGCGGCCACAGTGAACAGTGATTGGATGACTGTCGGACCAAGTGGGAGGTGTGTGTTAGACATCATGCGCAACGTCAAATAATCCGCCTTGCCGGGATGTCCTGTTCATAGTGGTCCCGCTTCCAACAGTCAGCTCCAACCAATTTTCCGCCTCTGTGACTACCTCTGGAGGTGGAAAATTGGCGGGATAATTTGATCCCAGCATCCAGCTTGACGTGTTCATAGTGCAGATGAGACATTACAGAGCCGTAAATGTCCCGGCATGAAACGGCACTGTGAAAGGAGCTATACACTACCATCAGAAGTACAGCTGCAGCACCCAAAGAGCAGAGTCAGGTAGCTTTGTGCAAGCAACAGAATTAGTTTCATTTTTTTATTTTCAAAGGAAGTTCTAACGGCAAAAACAAAATCTGAAGACTTTTCTGAACTGTTTATTTTTAGAAGATCAACTATTTTAGGTGGCACATTTGTAGCCATGAGGTTGAGAAGACTATTTTATTTTGTACAGACAAGTGTTTACCTCGCTGTGGGGTTTTCCTGTTACCATTACTTATTTAGGAAGATATTGTACAGCCCTAGATCTTTGTAACACGTTTTGAAATCATATTACCAACTTCTCCTGAGTGTTGTATGTACATTTTCAAAAGGCTAGTGTAACACTCAGGTTCCCTGTGTAATATGTCTTATTTCAGTGTATTATAGAGCTTAAGTGTCAGGGATCATTCACTCATTTGGATGTTTCTCTGTGCGGAAACAAATAACAAAGAATACAGTATTGGGCCCAGGTCAGTTGTCACACCACCGGACCAGACACTTTGTGCAAAGCTGCATTCTCAGTCTTTCAGCTTATGTTTTTGATTGGATAATGGTAAGTTATAATGATCAAATTATTGGGTTTTGATTGGTTTCAGATTGGCTGAAATGTTCATTATAAACTCATAACTAAATGAGTAAAATGTCGACAGTTTTCATTGCCTAAAATTAAATAGTTACAGTTTGATCAAGATAAGATTAAAATGATCAGGCTTTTCGACTAAAACAGGATCAGATGACTAAATATGATAAAACCAGGATCAGATGACTAAATATGATAAGAACTAACAAGGCCATTTTACACAGGAGTAAGACTAAATAAAAATAGCTGACAAATTTAACACTTGACAAACAAATTTGACAAATCTGCAGGTCCTCACTGGTCTAAGCCACTCATTATTATGATCATTTTATATACAGTAAATAATATAGATACGGGCCAAGGCCTGGTGTCTGGTTTTCCTCAGACTTACAGTAATGAGTGGCTGGTCTAACTTTTGGACTCCAGGTGACGAGTAAAGTAGATCGGCCTCACTCAGCTAAAAGCTTGTGTTCCAGTTGTGTACAACCTGAAGCTTTTTAGCATCAGTAAATCACTGCCATCTACATTTGGTATAATTATAGAAACGCCCGTGCCAGAAAACATTCCTTTTAACAGTCTATGAGTTTGCTCCAAGGCCACTTTTCTCTGTCTGATTATGAGTTTCCCAGTGAGAGCAGAAGTGATATTAAAACAATATACAACACAGTCAATATTTATTTCCTCTCCAGTAATGGAAAACACACATGAAGCGACTTGTTCCTGGAAAACACTGTCTTAATTTGATAAACACGCACCAGTTATCCTGCTGACACTGGACAGAGGATACTAATTGTCTTGATGTTGGTGTCATTTGTCATGGTAATTATACACAGCCATATTTCAGTGTTTGAAAAGGCTACACACTGCAGCTGGTCTCACGACAGAACAACTGGATACCAACTGGACATCTGGTAGAACTCTGGAATCACTGAACCTATTTACGCACAGATGATTTTGTTTGTCCTGACTGTGGTCATGGTTACAATCTAGTCAAGTAAAATCACCATGTAGTAAATTATTGTCTGCCCCTGTGATGAATAGTGCCTTGCTATCGCTGCTTGAAGTCCTTTTTAGGCGCCGCGCAGATGCTTAATTTGGACCTGAGGATTGTGTTTTGAGACGCGCGTCAGGAGTCGGGCTGTGCTGCCTGATACCTTCGCATTGGTTCAAGTTTATGGGAATTGTTTGAGGAAGTGGAGAAATCTACCGAGACCCTGGCTATAATGGAAAGGTCAAGTGTAAAAGTTGTTTGCCGTTCCTACAGCTCATCAAAGGCGATCTCTTATCATCTCCAACACACTGATATCACGTTACCTCCTGTCGGCATGTGACACGGGGCAGAGAGAAGGACAGTGGAGGGCCACTGTCTGGCTGAACTGGAGGAAGCCGGGAATTAATTTCTGACGGACAGCACTAATGTCTTTCAGACTCGAAGCCCCCGAAGCTACAAAGCGCTCTCCATAACACGGAACGCTGTGCGGCGGGCAAAAACGACAAAGCCGGCCATCTGCTAACCAGACACACGGCCGTACGCACACACATACAACACACACACACACACACACACACACAAGGGGTGCCAAACGGATCGATTAGCAGACAAGGAGTGTGAGGGCCACAGCAGGGGCCGGGGGAGACACCCAGGGTCAAAGAGATGGTGTACTGTTTCAGCACATGCTAAATCAGTTACCATCTCCACACACATAAAGCCCTGGCTCAGTGCTGCAGCCACCCCTCATAATCCCCAAACAATCTGGCTCAATCTGGAGAATAAGTGGAGGGTTTCTAGTTACAGTAACACACAGCTGAACAGACACCGAGCCTCTCGCACGAATAACAAGAACCAATGTTGCAAGAATGTTACTACTTAGGTTTCTGAGTAGCATTTGTTTATTTCCTGTTTCGCCAAAGGATTAAGTTGCAATTCAGAGCAGGTTGAACGAATGGAAAAGCCACGACTGGCGAACAAAAGCACTCCTGAGCAGGATATGTGATCTATTAGAGGTCATATATATGAATGACCTCTTTTAGAATCATTTTCTCAGTTTCCAGATGAGGCGCACATGTCCGGCACCGGAGAGCGTATAGGTTAAGTAGGTGAATTGGTGTGTGCCTCTGTGATAGCAGGGCGTGGTTGTCTGTGTGGTGTATTAACTGACAATAGCCAGCTCCTGGGAGGGATGTGATCCAAGCCGCAGAAGTACGCTGGCACACTGTGCTCCGGTGCAATTAGCACACTAATGCCTTCCCCAGGACTCCCCAAGGCTAACGCTGGGCCTTAACCCGATACCACACATGCTACATAAGACATAGGATTTGCTCTCGTCTTTCTCAAAACACATCTGGGATTCAGATTTCCTGTTTGTCAACAAAAATGCCTCCTAGAGGCTGAAATTGCACAGAATGGGGATTTTTGGGACAGAATGGCGAGCTGCCCCCTGCACATGTTTCAGCACTGTAGTGTAATCAGTCCACATATGTCACGTTACCCCTCCACACCAACGTGAGGTTACACGTTTTATTACCGTGTGTCACAGCGCTCCTCCTTGCGCTCCTCTGAAGCCCGCCGTGGGGGGTTTATAGTGGGGTTAGACCCTGACAGCTGTCATAGCTTCTCTGTTGAAAGACATAAGGATTTGTGGGACATAACAATTTAAATATAACCGTTGTAGTCCCTTGATGATCAAGAAAGTTGTGGTCAGACCCAACAGATACATAAGCAAATCTGGAAAGTCTGGACAGGAACAATACTCATATAAAATCTTTCAATGTAAAATATCAACACATAATAATATTAACTATTGGTAGCACTTATCGACATAGTCCATCAGAAGCAGGTGATTATCGGTTATTGTATCTATTGAAAAAAATGTATATGGTGCTTCCCTCGTAAAGGTGACATTAATGGGGAAATAACCTGATCATAATGAGGTAATATAGGTTGATGTTTTCACAATATTATAGGCAACTATCAGTATAATCAATCTATATATCTATATAATAATCAAAATCACATGAAAGTTTTTGAAGGTCAAACTTAATAGAATGGTAAAATGCCATAATATTCTGCTGAAATGCATTCCTCTCTTTGTTCCAAATATTCCCTTTTGTTTCAAGGTAATACTGTACAAATGATATGTTTAATGCTGTGACTTGTTACCTGGAAACACTTTAGTTTTAACACTGTAGTTTCTGTATAAAAACCTCGAATCAGGGCTGCAAAATGTACAATTGTACCCTGTTACTAGCCTGGAATCACCAGACTAATTTGCGAGTGAGTATTAGTCCGGAACCTTTGTGTTCATTTCAATTTCCAAGGGATGTTATGATTGAGCAAAGACTAAAATACCTCTGAGTAAACCTACAGCCAATTAAAGCAACAAAATATGAGACACAGCGCTGAGTGACACTGGGACTTTTGGTCTGTTTTCAAAGACGAACATGGCTGTCAAGTTCTCAGAGGATTTCACTTTACTTTTGCCAAAACTTGAAAAAGGCCTTGACCATCCAGAGGATTAAACTTAATAAACTCAAACGCTTCTTCTTTCTTTTATTTAGTTATTTAGTTATGCCATTAAGGTTCAAAACGTTGACAAGAGAAAAAGAAAACAAAACAAAAAATACTGTAAATAGTCAAACTGCGTCTAATATATGTCAAATATACACACAAACATAAATTCACCATTAAACCTCACATTCATTTCAATAAGCCAACATTACTCCAAATAACCGTGTTATTACCGTATTACTACAATCATGCCATCACATTAACTTAACATTAACATGAGAACACAGCATTTAGAAATGAACTAAAATAGCATTTTACCATCAAATATGCATTCAACTTGCAACAAATACAATACAACATAAAACCATTTCCCCACCAATAGGCAGTAAAGGAATCTTGAACCATATCTGATCAGCACTGCCTAGTTTGACAGTTACATTGGAGGCTGGTTGTCGTATCAAACTGACTGGTTATTACTTTGGGGGTGGCATGGTATTTCTTAATTATTCCTTATTATCAAGCTATTACCATGTTATTACTGCCCTATAATGAGCCATATACTTACTGTGTACCTCAAATGAACCTTCCTTCTTTACTGTAAAGGACAGAATCGTTCACAGTTGTGTTTATAGCAGTGGAAGATATTATAACTCTTCTCATATACTCCCGAGATGGATTTTCTGATTTAATAAGCATCTTTGCATTTGAATCCCAAGGAAACACAACTAATTAACCTTATTATTTAAAGGGCCAAAACACCTCCCCTATCAATAAAATTACTTGCTTGCCTCTTCAACAATTAGTCACTAAAGAGAGATTACTGCGAAGCAGATAAGGAATGAGATTGTTGTACTGCAGGAATGAACATAAATGTGTAGCTGTAGGTATTTTTAGCAGTGTGTGATTAAATTGTGCTGTGTGCACTTGCAGGCATATATATATATATATATATATATATATATATATATATATATATATACATTCGGAAAAGGGTTAATTCTTATATAAGGACGAGACTTCAGAAAATATAGGGCTTTTTAAGTTTCTAATTTTTAATTTTCTGAGCACAGGATATCTATTTAGTTCCAGCTTCCTGATTAAGGGTATATCTATAAAATAAATTATGCAATTATTGAACCCAGAATTTTTACTGTATTTTCCTGTCTCAGACTTTAATTTCAGTGCGGTTCTATAGGTTACCTCATATCCCTTCTATAGATTAGTAATCAGCTCTTGTGCTCCTATCTGGCCTGTGGATCAGCACACGGTAAACAGATCCATGTGTCAGTGGACCGTTTGACTGACAGCCTGTCACTTTCTCTTTGTCATCATGGCCGTGTGCTCAGATAGGATCTGTACGAGTTTGGCCGGACTGCTTTTGATCCAACTGGGATAAGCCACGTCGCCTCTGATGTGCTCCTAAACTGTTGGCCAGTTGCAGCTCCGATAGTGAGCCATGAAGTGTAGCCAATATAAGCTTTTGCACTGCAGTGGAAAGTCAGTGTGCATCACAAATGAATGCCTCTGAGTGAATGATATGTGGTCTGCCAGTAGCCAGGACAGACCTTTAGCATAGCAGTTCAGAAAGGGACAGGAGGGACGAAAACACCTAAAGCGTTCAGTGGATGGGAAAAAAATCAGCAGAGGCCCCATGATACAATTTTATCTCGATACTTGAGTCACAATACAATATTATTGCGATTTTAACCATTTTAGGATATGGTGAGTATTGCGATACAATACAATGTGATATAACAGTTTAACTGCATTTTGTGTCCACAAAATGAAATTCAATCAAGAATTGTTTTGTCAAATATGAGAAAAATATGTCTATTCATCTCACTTCAGTCTTAATTTCTCCACAATGTCAAACCCACAGACTGACCAACAAAGTATTCAGTCAAACTGAACTGAACTGATATCAAACATGTATGGACCACAACAACTGCAGCATTTTCTCAAACTTTCCTCAACTTGAGGAAACTGACGGTCCGCCGATACTTGGCAGCCATGAATCGATATAATATTGCCACGCAAAATATTGCGATACTTTGCTGTATTGATATTTTCCCCCACCTCTAGCTTTCAGCGTGGCCAGCATATATACAGATCCTTCTGTCTTTAACATGTATCAGTTAATGACTAATGTTTTTGTTCCCTAGGTGAGCGTCCATACCAGTGCCCCTACTGTGACAAAGCGTTCAGCAAGAACGATGGACTGAAGATGCACATCCGCACACACACACGTGTAAGTTCTCTTACTTTTTCTTCTCCTTTTTCATCCTTAGTTAGTTATTATCTATGCTGAGATTGTTTTGTATTCTCCACTGCTACTATATTTATGCAAAGTATTATCATAATTTTATATTTGCTACACTTGACCGGAAGCATATTGACAGTTTGGATGTTGGATTATTTGTTCTGGTGCATCAATATAAAAGCTCCTTCTTCCTGTAGGCCATAAGATGAGCCCATTTTTAATTTCATCTCGTTCCCACATAGGTTTACTAAATTATTTTTACTGCAAAAGATCTGTTGGTTTTGAGCGAGAAAATAAAAGTTCTCCATGGGTCATCCTGCAGTTTTTTTAATATTAGAGTTTAAAGTCGGTACTATTTCTTTCTTTGCATAATGATATTTACCTTACGAGTGGTGAGGTTTTGGTCTCATGATTCCGGTTTGACCAATCAGGTGGTTGCAAGAATTGAGGATGGCTGCACTCATATCGACTAGCGAAAATGAGGAAAGTACTTGTAAACAAACTTCGAAAGTTCCCAAAAAGTTTTGGAATCAATGCTATGTGCATCTCACATCAGTCAAGAAGGAAAAATGCATTTAAAAAGAAGTGCCCAAAGGCTGGAACGAAAATAACTTTCTAGACACTTTTTCAATGTTCACCTTACGGCCTACTGGTAAACTGTCTGACCGATCACAGCCATTTGTTTCCAGCACATTGTGATTATCTCTGTCTGCCTCTCTAAATAGGGCATGGTGCCACATGAGTGATATTAGCAATACCTGGTTCACTTCCAAGGGTTGAATGAAACATTTGCATCTTCGTGTCGATTTCAACTTTGGTGAACTTTGATCATGAAGTCGCAGCCTCAACCAATAGCAAAGAAGTGTGTATGTGGTTGATCCCTTTTGGCATTCAACATGAATATTTCCTTGTCTAGCAATGATTACTAACCTGCATTCACACATCTGAGAGAGAACCCTCATGGGTTTTATTTAACAAAGTAACTTACTGTTTTTTTATGTATGGATGTTTCGCAGAAAGTGCACGTTTGGGAAGGAGTGAGCATACGACCGGATAAATGAGGCTTGGATTGTACTGTATGAGTTGTGTTTGAATTTCTGAATGGATTTTTTTTAATATATTAACTTAAATTCAAGATTTACTTTCTGTTTTTTGGATTATTCTTTAACTGTAGAGGCATGTGAGAAAAAGAGTTTTCTTCAAGAATCTGAGGTAACACTGGGATAGTAATTGAAATACAAATGTTCATTTTGCAGCTAAAGTATTAATTTGTTATTCGTCACACCTATCTGTTGACAAAAAGGGCCACTAGCACATATTTGCACTGTTTTTAGTGCTCCACCATATTCCACCATACACCGTGAGTGCAGTGAATGGAGAGAAAGAGAGAAAGGGATGCTAACCCAGTGTCAGGTGTCCCGCTGATTTTATCATTCAATCTGGAGCGCTTTGTTTCAGATTTTGAACTGCAGAGAGGGTATAAAGAAATTCTCCCACACCTCGTCTAGTCTCCCCTGTGTCTAACATATGTGACACTCCCTGCCCATTTAATCATGAGGTAATTCCCACATTTGCAGGTTCTTTCATGAATCATGTAGTAATGCCTACTGACACAAAAGGCAAGAGAAAATTACATACACTTTAATTACACCCTCTGTTACTGACGTCCCCAGTTTTTACTGCTTAGAGACCAGCTGACTGACTGTTAACTGTGTGGCAGTGCAGAACATCAGACGCACACACTTTGTTTTGATGGCCTGAACATGTAAATATAAAGAGTAGAGGTGGGGGAAAAAATCGATACAGCATAGTATCGCGATATTTTGCGTGGCAATATTATATAAATTCATGGCCGCCAAATATAGATATTAAGTGCTCCGACGGCTGGTGGGCCATCAGTATTTTCGCCGTTTTTTTCGGAGGCTGTAGCAGGTTCACTTTTATGAATATACTGGAGATACTGGTATCATATGAAACTAGAAAATGTAAGGAGATGTCAGGATATCGTGTCTGGAAGTTGACGAAATAACGCTGCAAAGTGCACCTAGGGAAAAAAATGATTAGTCATTAACTGATACATGTTTAAGACAGAAGGATTTGTATATATGCTGGCCACGGTGATTTTGCGTGGCATATTCTCCTGAGGTCATAGCGGGCTCACTTTTAGGAATAGTGGAGATACTGGTATCATATCAAACTTCAAGATCTAAGGAATCTATAGGCATCAGGATATGGTGTTGGGAAGATGTTGAAATAACACTGCAAAGTTAGGCTATTTTTTTGACTGAATCCTTTGTCGGTCAGTCTTTGTGGAGAAATAGAAAGACTGAAGTGAGATGAATAGACTGAGAATTTTCTCTTATTTGACAAAACTATTCTTGATTGAATTTAATGTTGTGGATACAAGGTGCGGTTAAACAGCTAGATCGCAATATATTGTATCGCAATACTCACCGCATTGCAAAATGCTTAAAATTGCAAAAATATCGTCAAGCTTTGGGATAAAATCTTATATTAGGGCCTCTGCTGATTCACACCTCTATTAAAGAGTCTGGGCTCGGGGTGGAGAAAGAAAAAGGTAGGTTTCTCACTGGACGTCATGATGTCATGTCCTAGGTTGGGACATCGTTCACTTCCCTGCGTCACTTCTAACACTTTCCATGAGCTCTTTGTGAAAATCTGGACGTGTGTGTGTGTTGGTGCCACTTTTGATAAATGCGACTTAATATGTGTTTCATCATAGATTTCCATCATCAATTCATTCAGCTATGACTGTGACAGTCAGGGCCTGTCAACACTGCTCATTTCAAGGATTTGTCCTCTCTTAATGCTGTCCAGAGCTTGGCGCTGTGCTGTTACAGTGTGTTGATAATGGACGTATCCTGCCCAGGTTGACGTTCCTCAGTAGAAACAGGCAGGTATAATTTTCTAGCAAGCTGCTGATTAAACTGACTGATGTTTTGTTCCTAATGTTCCCAGATCTGCCTTTGCTCACAGCGCTCTGAAATATGGGCTGAACAGTTACAAACAGCAGAGCCAGATGAAGTCACTGTCGAGCAAAACAAATGTCATTTGGCTGAAAGAGCTGCAGCTCACTGTTAATGCACAGACGATTCGGTTTGTGTGTTTATACCACAAACCACATTGTCTGTGAACTTATATGGAACACATTCGACGCAGATATGAACTGCTGACATTTTGGATATTAAGAGATTTTTTATAATATTGTTTTGATCTCCGATGATGGCTGCATGATGATTACAAACACACATTTTATGTAAAATGTTCCATCTTTTGCTCTTGTGCATAAAGGCTGTTTGATCTTTTGACTGGGACACTTTTAAACTCTTTCAAGGTTCAACTTTTCTTGTTAACTTTTAAAAGAAAAGTTTATAAAATAGTGTTGTTAAAAGGCTTCAACCTTACAACAGCAGACAGACACACTGTTATGTTCAACTTGTCTTATATTAATTACAATTCAGTCCTGGTGCTGCTGTCCTCTATGTGTTGACATTGTGGGTAAAGAAAAATACTTTACTGAATGGAACTGCATGGTTCACCAAACCACTTTATTTTGATATTACTAGTGCAGTGCCTGTAAGAAGTATGTATTCATACATTACATGTCACACTACAATGTCTGCAACTCCATAACACTTACTTTTCATAAGGTACGCACACCATCCAGCACATACACATTGCACATTGGTATTGGCTGGAAACTATTCGAATATCATTGGAAAATCGAACCTTGTAGCGCACTTTAAAACTCTGAAAGATAGGTAGGCTAAACAGACTTACAGATGAGGTGAGTCAGGCGTGGAAATCCAGAGTGAATTGTGTTACTGACCAGGTGTAGGCCTATCACACAATGGGGCGGAGCTCCCCTAAAAGGCGTCCGATCGGAAATGCCGCAACACATCCTACGTAAATAATGTTATATTTTGAAAAATAAATTCAAAAATCTTCAAAATCGAGGATGCACACCTTCGTGCCATGCGTAAACCACGTATGAAATCTTAGGTCAGTCTGACTAACAGTCAGCGAGATATGCCCTAGAAGCACACACACACACACACACAGACGCCTCTTGCTTTTATAGATAGATGTCTCTGCTGAAAGGTATTTTGTCAATGCTATGTTACCAAGTGATACTATTGTTGGTGCCTGACTGTTTCAATGTATTCATTCATAAATCTTTTGCAACCTGGCTACTGTCCAAAGTAGGGATGGGCGTTTGGAAAAAAGCTGCCAACGTTAACAATCAATTCATCGATTAATCGCTAAGTTTTATACATACTCCAGTACGTATAAAAACAGTATTGTGCAAAAGCCTGTTTTGATTAAGGACGCTTTTTTAGTAATTCATGCGAGCAAGGTTTGTTACAGTAAGCTAGTTTTGCTCAAATTAATATTATTTCTGTGTGTTTTATAATTGTTGTTGCAACTTTCAGTTTGCAAACTGTATGGCTTATAGACATATGGCCGCAGCACTGAACGCTCGGCTATGTTTCAGTTTAGTGAATACACAGTCATAGATAAAATAAAAATAAAAAAATACACAGATCGATTGAAAATTCCGCGTGATCGATCAAATTCTTAACGATCGATCATCGATTAATTATTCCCATCCCTATCAGAAATGCTCTCAGACTTCCGCAAGGAGGCAGTTCACTGAGGAGTGATGGTTGAAAACTGTGATTACAAAAACATCACTGTAAATCTGCTAAATGTCCAGAATGAACATCATGAATTCATTAGTTATTCTGCAGCCTCCTTGTTATTACTTAAATACAGTCACAACTCAAGCCCTGTCCTCCCCTGTTTTGTGCTGTAAATTAGGAATTCATTTTCATAGATCATACCTGGTAGCAGACAGAGTTGCAGCGTGGCTGATAGGCAACCAGTATTATTCTATTGCCATTTCATTGTGCAATCAACATTTACTTCATCATGATAAGTTAAAGTGAAAAATGTGTCTATTGCCACATACTGAGGTCAGTATAAACACTGATACAGTCCAGTGGAACGATTCTGGTCACACTTAATTTGTTGGAATAATACAAATGCACACACGCTCCTCCTCAGTGGCCTCCATCGGCTAACAAACTTACCGATGACTCAGATTTTCTTAGTGGTTGTTTTTCCCATATTTGAACCATAACTTGAATACTCAAAAGAATGTTTTTTGCCCTGTTTGTGTTGGTCATTCTGAATATTAAAGTGACTATTTGTTGATTTCTAACTGCACCCTGAAGCCCTAATAGAACACAAATACCAACATATTTACCATGACACGTGAGACGTGAGGCTCTTTTGGAGCAAATAAACAAAACTCCATCTTTGCATTTATAGATGCAGAGAGTGGTCAGATTCAGAGGAGAGGTCAGGTCAAAGGTCACAGGGTGAACAGCTGCTGAAGAGTGAAGGTCACCAGGTACAGATGTTCGATGTTACCGGGGTCATAGTGATGCATTCTGGGTATACCACATCACCTAAGTCCATCCATGTGTTTCGTGACCTTTGAACTTTGACCCCTCTTAGTTTTTTTCTTCTTCTTTCTCATACAAGAAGCATTCATGCCGTATGGAAAGAGAAGAGATCTTTGTTAAAGCTGGAGATTTAAGTGGACATTTGCATTACACAGATCATCAGAGTGTTTCCTCGAGGCGGGTTTCTCACACACACATGCGCCTTTATTTCCACACACACACAAACAGTTGCATACTTCGAGCCGCTCATACACGCACATGCAGTGAACCTGATCTTTACCTCCTTTTGTATCCTGTGTCAGTGGGCACTCCTTGCCCCGCCCACATGATAGCGCCTTTCCCAGGACCCTTACTTCCTGCATTCACCCTGTTCCCATGACAACTAAGCTTTAAATGGGTAGAGCCTTTGCTATCAGCCAGTCTTGTCAAAAACAGCTTCCCAAAGACTGACACTGGGAACCAGCTCCCGCTATCTCCACACTTCTCACTTCTCCTCGAGTCTTTTAGGTGTCACCACTGTTTCCCCTCCGACTGTAGGACACACCTACTCTTCAAGGCCATGCGCTCCCACACACACATACTTGGGAGTTTTTTGTGAAAACACACCCACAGTGAGATAGCTGCTTTGACTGACAGTGAGGCAGGCCTCTGAAAGGCACAGAGGAAATGTTCTTTGGTAAACTGATGAGGTGTGGAGACAGAGGAGTGATATTCTACAGCCCCAGAGTGCCAGCGCTCTGATACATGTTCAAAGGGATTTTCTGTGCCGTGTTTTCCTTACTCCTTTGAGGAATCCATGTGTTTTTGATGGCCCCTACGCCGGTCATTTCCTCCCTACTGCAGGGGCTGTACAACCTTTCATTTCATATCTTCATAAACTCACAGGGAGAACACCGGGGTGTGAAGTGAGAGGGTATCAGTGTGTGTGTGTGTGTGTGTGTGTGTGTGCGTTACTGGACTATTTCCACATCTTCTTGTGTTTTCCACTGTGTTTGTTTTTCTGTGTGTGTGCGTGCACATGTGTGTATCATTACCCTGCTGTACGCCACAATGGACACAAATCCTCCTCCAGGTTTTGTCCATATGTGACTAAACGTTGAGGAAGTATTGTTTTATGTATTGTTCTGCTGCACACTGACACATGAAGTGCCTTCTTTAAATTTGTGTGTGTGCGTGTGTGCGTGTGTGTGTTGCTGCAGGAGAAGCCGTATAAATGCAGCGAGTGCAACAAAGCCTTCAGCCAGAAAAGAGGACTGGACGAGCACATGAGGACCCACACAG
Organism: Centropristis striata; assembly: GCF_030273125.1. Classification (NCBI taxonomy): domain Eukaryota; kingdom Metazoa; phylum Chordata; class Actinopteri; order Perciformes; family Serranidae; genus Centropristis; species Centropristis striata. Next base: position 18,444,604 of record NC_081525.1, on the reverse strand, counting down.
GAGAGAAACCTTTCCAATGTGACGTGAGTATCCAACCACCTCAACTTTACCTCCACAGCAAACACTCTGTTCTGTGTGCTTGTGTGTGTGTGATGGCACAAGGCCAGATGTGGGGAAGAGTTGGGGGGCTCAGTTAGAGGCAGATAGTGATCTTGCTTCTCTGGAGGGGCCGAGTGGGCTGATCTCACGTAAACACTTTGAGAGGATCAGAGGGAGAAATTACCCTCTGCTTATAATACTGTAGGAGTAATAATTATTCTCAGAGACCAGGGAGGGAACATGTGACAGAGGATGTTGTCCATGTTAGACACAGAGTTTTAGAGTTTTCTGAAAATGAAAATGTGATGGATAAATGGACGGATGTATGTTTGCAAGACATCCATCGCCGAGAATAAAATCAGTCAGTCCCAAAAATGTGAAGCAAAACGCATATTCAAACAGAAATGTTGGCGTGTTGAACACCCTCTGTAATACAGGCAGCTGCTAATTGAGTAACACCTCTGACACACGAGAGAAAGTGTACTTCAAAAGGAAATTTGTCTTTCAAACTGGAAACCGTAACAATAAGGTGCAGATCATGTTCAGCTTCAAAGTGCTCCTGGATTTCTAAAAACAACAATAAGTCAAAGTAGTTTGAGTTATAGTGCTTAAGCTACTTGTTCTTAAATGTGACTGTCGCATCGCCACCTCATTCAAATGATGAGGTGGTGGCGCACCGAAAACTTTTACATAGGGGTTTTAAAAAAGTCTGACGGGAAACAGGATAAGTGAAAAAAATGTTTTATTTATTTACAAAAGAATATTCACTCAAACAAAAAGCATAAAATGAAACCCAGGATACAACATCCAACTGAATTAACTTAGGCAAATTAAAAGCTAAGTGTGAATGTAGCATAGTGTGCCTTTAAACTATTTTAAAGTAGGAGAAGCTTGAGTGTGGGGGTCCACAGTGTCAGACTTATGTTGTAGACAGCTCAGGCATCCACAATGAATACAAATAGCTCATAATTCTTTGAAGAAGATCAAAAAACAATAGTGTGTAATCCATCAGCCAGCTCTGGATTCTCAGCTTCTCTTTTGAGCTTTAACACTCTAATAAGCCTTAATCCCTGGCATCGCCTCAAGTTCCAAACCAGAAAATGGGCAAAGAATTGTTGTTTGGGACCACAAAATCAGTTTCCTATTGATTGTCAGTGAAGCATCAGCATAAAGTGTCTCCCAGCGACAACCAACATTCATCTGGATTCTTATTCCCAGCTGTGGAAGAGAGACATTCTCATGTAAATAATTCGCTAAACTATTAAAGATAATAGAAATAACATGTGGATTTTATTTTGGGGTGGATTTTGACTCAGACAAAAGGATCGCACAGTTCCAAGAACATTTTCCAGACAAGCTAGAGGGGCTCTATAAGCAGCGTCTGTCATAACAGCATTAAAAATGTTGTAGAAGCATCCAGTAACATCTGGGTTACGATGAGACCAGGAGGCCCCTCTCTCATCAACTCTTGTCACTGGTTCGCTTTATAAAATTACTAAGAATTTACTGACACTGGATCAGAATTGTTGATTGTTTGAAATATATTTGGATAGCAAAACTAGAACACGATAGCAAATAAATATGAGTGTCTAAGTTACTTAAATATCTAACAAGTGGACTGACTCATAACATAATAAGTCAGGAATCTCTTGTTTTTTTTTTTTTTACCACGATTGTTCTTATTTCATTCGTATCTCGCAGGCCGTCTATTTTCTGCCATGTAATTCATTGCACCGAAGCTTTTCACAGATGGACTGAGGAGGACACATGCTGCGACTCTTGAAGCAGTATGTTAAACTGCAGCTGAACAGCAGCCAGTGGCGGATTATCATGATTGATAGAGGACGATGGAGTCATTTGTACAGTGTAAAATGGCTCATTTATGATGGATGTTAAGTTGCATGCATTCCTCTCGCTACTGGTGGAAAAAAATCTTCCGAAATCTGTCGCCAAGGTCCGTCGTGTGTGATTTACAAATCATCCTGTGTCTCCGGCTGTGCCTGTGATAAGCCTGAACTCTACAGTCAGCAGGAGAATTTGGTAAACAAGACCAGAGGTTCAGATACTTTAAATGTGTTTATTTGCTTTAAAGGGAGAGTTTGGATTTTTGAAGTGCCGTTGTGCGAGTTATTTATCCATACCTACGGTAGAGGGCTGTTGGTACACCCCCAGTTCTGAGAAACAGGCAGGAGTATCAACACGTAAGCTATTAGAGGTGTGAATCAGCAGAGGCCCCACGATACGATTTTATCCCGATACTTGAGTCACAATACGATATTATTGTGATTTTAAACATTTTGCGATATGGTGAGTATTGCAATACAATATATTGTGATTTAACTGTTTAACTTTATTTTGTGTCCACAAATCAAGAATTGTTTTATCAAATAAGAGAAAATTATCAGTCTTTTCATCTCACTTCAGTCTTTTTATTCCTCCACAATGAGAGTCAAACCCACAGACTGACCAACAAAGTATTCAGTCAAACTGAACTGATATCAAACATGTATGGACGACAACTACTGCAGCATTTTCTCAAACTTTCCTGAACTTTAAGCTTCACTGCTCTGATTTTTGGAATGAAACATGAAAATAGCCTAACTTTGTTATTTAGAGTATTCTGACACACATGGTGCCTGTAGATTCCATAGATTTTGTAGTTCATAGTCATAGGATACCAGTATCAAGATATTACATTACATTACATTACATTACATGTCATTTAGCAGACGCTTTTGTCCAAAGTGACTTACAATAAGTGCATTCAACCTGATGGTACCAGACATAGACCACAGGAATCAAGTAAGTACATAACTTTAAGAGCTAACTGTCATTGCTACAGGAGTGCTATATGTTAAAGAAGAAAAGAATAAAAAAGAAGAAGAAGAAGAAGAAGAGCAATTTTTTTTTTTTTTTTTTTAAATATATATATGTGTTAGGTGACCATGGCTTAACAGAGGTATTGTTGGAAGAGATAGGTCTTCAGCCTGCGGCGGAAGATGTACAGGCTGTCTGAGGTCCTGATGTCGGTAGGGAGCTCGTTCCACCATTTGGTGTATCGTTTTTCCCAAAACATACTTTAGCCACCTAAAAAAAATTATATATTTATATATATATATATATATATATATATATATATTTATTAGGTGGCTAAATAAGGAATAAGGAATTTAAACTGTAATTTTACCTCACAGAACACAGGAGATACTGGTCTACAGCTGATTCAATCAGTTCGTTTGTTTGTGTTGTTGTGTGACTTTGGTTCTTTAAAGTATTAGTTCAGATTCACCAAAGCCACACAATAATACAAACAAACGAAATAATCGAGGCAGCGGTAGACCAGCAACTCCTGTATTATGTGAGGTCAAATTACCGTTTCTGTCAATGGAGTCTTGTGGCTTTGAAGAGAACACGGAACTGCTTCAGTTCTCTCCTCGTAAACTCAGAAAAGCATTATATAAATGATAATATAATGACAATAATATCCTATGTATTTTGTTTGTTTTCTAGGTGTGTGACCTGTCATTCAGCTTGAAGAAGATGCTCAGCAGGCACAAGCTCACACACAACCCTAACCGGCCCATGGCAGAGTGCCAGCTGTGCCATAAGAAGTTCACCAGGAACGACTACCTCAAAGTACATATGGAGAATGTCCACGGGGAGACGGAGAGCTAGAGCCAATTATGGAACCGCCGGCTGAGAATGATATCTGATTCCTGAGATAAAGTTCAGTCTCATGCTTCATGCAACCAGTATGGCCTATACATACTGTATACACAGATGGATAGATAGCAGAAATGTTGTTATTAAAGATACATACATGTAGAATATGGAAAACATTTGTGCGAGTATTCAGAATAGAAGCAGAGGCAGTACTTTTGTATTACTTTTTTTGTCATACTGTTTGTTTTGAACCAACCGAATATGTTTGAGCTGACTCCAGAGCCGCTGTGTCTGCTCATGTTCACTCCCAGTCTCTCTGACATCGAACCAGTGTTACTGTGCATACTGTTCCAGCCTGACCTCTTCCACTGTAGCATTTACTGACCAACTGTCTGAACACGTTACTGTACATCTGTGGCCAGTTGCCACATGTCAAGCAGCACCTGTGACCAAAGACCTGTAGCGCACTTTTTTATTTTTTATTTTTACCTGTAAGCTTTCTACATGTTTACACCTGCTCTTTGGCGCCCAAACATGTTTAATATTTAGACTCTGTTCAGCCCCAGAGCAAACTTCAAAACCATGTTGCTCTATTTATTATTTCAAAATAAAAGTATTAAAACCGGATGTTGAACAGGAGATGGAGAGAAGCAGAGCTATGAAAACAGTAATCCTAACCAGCTCGAAAATCTGAAACAGCTCTCAAGTAAAAGTTTTTATTTATATTAACGGCCAGTGGGTATAAACATGCTGTCCTTAGTCTTTCATGCTCCCTTTTTAGATCTACTAGGGCCCTCATTTAAAAAAAACAACAAAACCCTTATGAATTTAAAAAAACTTGCAAAAAAGCTTCATGTTTTTGTCCATAAAACAGATTCCTGTTATAAGTATAATCCTGTAAAGAGTTTTTAAATGATTATTTAAGTTGAATGAATTCCTCTCTTTCCCACAGCCTTTTGGTGCTTAAAGTTACTGTTTCTGTGTCCCACAGAGAAACAAAAGTACTGTGTGTGTTGACTTTTGTGATGTGTTGTTGAGTATGTTTTCATATGAATGGCCTAGGGCTATTGTGCCTTATAATATGTGTTTAGGTTGTTTTTTGTTAATCGTTGTTCAATACAGTATTTCATGTATTTTGTGCAATCCTGTCCTGTTTTATGCCCAAACCCATTGTATAAAGGTTAATATGCTGCAGAGTGCCAGAGGTTGTAGGCTTGATGTGAGAACTCATAGAACTGAGAAATCTTCACTTACAAAATATTAACACTTGAGCTGACTTTAAAGTTAACTCTCATGTTGTGGGTCAAATTGACCCATTTCAAAGTTTAAACATTTTTTTAGAATGTAAAATAAAATTAAAGTAAAATAAATGTCATGTAAAACCATTGTATTTTATATGTAGATCTGTCCAATATCATTTTAAAAAATTAACGTATTTTTTCTATGAAAAACAAGTGAATTATCCTCATTGAACCATGATCTGTGATAGGAAAAGCCGTTGCGCTTAATATTGATTAAAATGGTTAGTAATGGAGTTATTAATGAAATATAAACAATGTTTATTGGGAGTTTTTAGTTTACTTTTGAAATATTAAACATTCCCTGGGTTATTGCTGTTCCTTAAAATACGAACATAACAGGAGGGTTAAAGAAACTAACTACTAGAGTAGGACCGGGTGTTTCTGCAAGGCATCCTGGGAAGGCAAGAGTTTCATCCTCTGATTTCTGATTTCTGAGTGACAATTTCAACACAAAAGTTCGCATTTTTCCTCTCTCTTTGTTTTTGTCTGACATCAAATTCAGCCCACGTGTGTGAATATTTTATACAAGTTCGGATTTTTGTTCTACAACTTTTCACATCGTATTCTACAAGCTGACGCATCTTGCTATATATATTTTCTTTTGTGCATTTGCTTCCTCGTTTCGTGCCCCTGTGATTAATGCACATTTTCCAGCTGTTTATTCTGCATCTGTAGACTGTGAATTGTCACTTCACACTTTTGTATTTTGAAATGTATAAAACCTCATCACCTACCAAACATCCATTTCCTCCGCCCGGTCTAATTATGTGTTTGCGAACTGTTGACGTTAGGGGTGTGTGTGTGTGTGTGTGTGTGTGCAAGGAAACGCTTTGAGAGTTGATTAAAAGTGTTCCGTTCTCGTTGTTAATCTAACCCCTATTCTTGGGTTGGCAGTCTGCTGGGAGTGAGGGCTAATTAAAGCTTTTTTTTTTTTTTTTAAGTGAGGCCACAGTCACCACTTGCCTGATCTGTAAAGCCACACTCTAAAGAGCGCCTCTGATGGTTTCTCTCTGTGGATGCGGGGAGTCTTTCTCACGTCCGTCCCCTGCAGAGGATCTTCGGTATCTCAGGATTTAACTGTGAGAATCTCACGAGCGGTGGAGTGAAGTGGGAGAGATGCGAGTCATTCTCATCATCTCTCTGTGAAGTTTGTGAAACAGGGCCGCTGTTCAAACTCAATAAATCTTGCCATGTGTGGTGTTGGCTTCCTAAAAACACATAACTCCTACAGTATGTCTCTCGTCACCTCTTTGAGCGTGTGTTGTTTGCTTAACAATTAACTAATTACTGGTGCTCATGTTAGATTACATTTCAGCTGCATAGAGCACATGGTGTCTCTGCTATCAGCCTCTGTCAGGCTTCCAGCGGAGCGTGGTTAGCGATGATTCTCAGATCACATGTGGCCGGGTTACCCCGCGCTCCCTCTGGAGCTTGGTTCACCGCGTGGCCATGCAGGGCGTGGCTCGAGTCACCCGGCTTCGCTGAGGCCCTCGCTGCCCGCTGAGCTTGCGCTGCCAGCCGCCTGCTTGTTAGTGGTGAGGCCTCCAGGCCGTACTGACGCACTCTCAGATACAGTAGCATTTATACTGCATCTTGTAAACAGTAGTAGTAGTAGCAGGGATTTCCAACAGTGGAGTATTATCATCTTGTCTGTCCTTAGCTGACAGGTCAGACTGGGTGTTGAGATGTGCCTGCTTTCCATTATCGCTCTGCTGTCTCTGCAACAATGTGTCTTGCCTGTCACCGTCCATGTCTCCGGTTTTCCATTTTCGTCTCACAACCTCTGATTCCCTCATGGGACTTTCCCAATGACCCAATGATCTTGTCCTCCACTTCATACTTTTTTTCCCCCTCCCGCGTGCATCCCTGCCTGCATGTGTCTTTCCCTTCCTGCTGGGTGTATCATGCCAAAGCTCAGAGTCAATGTGTTTCTAATTACATGTTTTTACTGGAAGCCCCAGTTTCCTGTGTTGCCTCCCCGTTTGTGAGTGCGGCCAGACTGAGGCCCCGACCAGCGTCCACAGAGCCGAACGCCAGCCCCGCCCACCGAGCAGGAGTATCATTACCACGCCGGGGCCGGGTTTATGGCAGACCGCTGTCACGTTAGGAATGACACGGACACGCTTGTCTGACCCCTGTGTTTGGCCGGCGTTGCCGTAGCAACAGGTAGCCTTCCCCTTGACCGGAGTGATGTGGAATGTGTGTGCCCGGCGAAGAGTGCCATGCTGAAGAATTTTAATACGAGTGGGCAGGGTGTGTTTGGGTATTCTGGGTCGCCCCTTCGGCAGTGATGGATGTTCATTTAAAGCCACATTTCCATGGAAACAAACTGTGGCGCTTGGGTACCTAAAAAGCATCGGCACTGAAAACCAGCTGAGGGTCAAATGCTTGACACGAGGCCATAGGGCTTGAGCCGAGAAACTCTGTCTGAGGAAAACACGCACGCACACACACACACACACGCACACACACACACACACACACACACACACACACAGGTCATTCTCACGATATTGTCTTTCTCGCTGATTTACTTGCTGATTTACACGCTGGTTCCAATTTACTCTTCAGACTCCAGGCAGGCCAGGTAGACAGGGATTATTTAATTAATATGAAACTAGGAGAGGAACTGTCATTAAACTGCTACTCCCTATTATAACAATTTTCATTACAACTTATGACATTATGTAGGATTGGCAAAGACTGATTTTTTCTCTCCAGAATCCTAATTTATACTGATGTTCATAAAATAGATGTGAAATGGTTTCTTCTTTATTTCTTATAAAATTTGCATTAATTATCAAGCACCACAAATATTGAGGCAAATGTATTAGTGGGATCCCCACCTCCAACATACACACAGCCCCAAACTTCATCTAAACACAGTCATTTAGGAGAGATAACCCAACTTATAAGCGTTGTACGCGCTCATAAAAACACACTGTATGTTACCAAACAGCAGATAGATGACAGTTAGCGATTAGTGAGTGAACATAATGCAGCATTTAGCAACTAAAGAGCCAGAAACTTCTTTCAGGAGTTGGTGGAGACCAGAGTAGACCTGAGTGTATATTAGACTTAGACTCACCAGGTGGCCAGAAACACGACTCCAAATGATGTAAAAAGCCAACTGTTCATTTAAAATTTGCCAAACAACTTCACCAGGTGCTTATATGTCAATGTTGTGTTCACAGCTTGTTCCCACTTACATGGCCAAAATAAATCAGCCCCCGTCCACAGCCGTACATATCGCTCTCTTCAAAGCCACCAGACTCCTTTGACAAAAACAGTAATTTTTTGCAGAACATGTGAGTTGTTGTTACTTCTGCCTTGGATCTGTTTGTGTTATTACGTAACTTACAGTCATGGATCTGAACAAATGTTGCGTCCACAGTTTAGCTCTTGTGCCAGTCTTCTGCTTCTCCAAACTAGGAGCATACTGACCGCTGTCTGGTTATACACTGGCTCAAACTCAAGTCAGGTTACATGGGAATTTTTTCGAAAGGACTCTGGAAAGTAACATAATGACACTAAAACATACATACTTCAACCAAAATGTAAATGTTTGTATTTGAATACAAAAGGAACACCACTGGAAAGCTACAGAAGGTTTTTATAAAAACATAAAAAGAGAAAGAGATGAACCAATAATGAACCTGCCCTCTAATGCCGGTTTGAATTAACTAAATCATGCCTCAAATAAAAAAGTGCTTCACCTCTAGGAAATAAAAATGTCAGCATGTCTTGTCATTTTGCATCATATTTTGTGCAGAGAGACCTTACAAAATGAATATAGAGTGTATTGATGGGGAAACAGCATGCTCCGATTGTTTATGTTGAAAGTGCCTGCAGGAAATGGAACCACATTTGAAGCGCTGGAGCACAATGGTTCCTTGGACGCAGACTCGTGAGAAAGACGAGAACTCGACAGCGTACAGAGGCTATAAACTGGCCAGGAAACGCTCCAGAAGAATGATGGAGAATTGTCTCCTTTTTCCCAGTTTTGTCCTCTTTGGGAGGTTAGAATGAGTCAGCCTCTGAGCCAAGTATAGCTGCTAATTCCAATAAACAACAGTGTTGACTTTTTCTAACCGTGCAGATATACTGGAGATGAAAGGCCCTGCAGTGAGTTACAAGACATAGAGGCTCATTCTGAAAGTCTGGAGGGTTAAAGACATCAGTCAGTGTGCCGCTCCACCTCTGGAGCTTTAGTGTTGGTCAGTTCTGTCAGCACATTGTTGCTGGGTGCCATCACTCCTCAGCCTCATTAGGAACTACAGTGCTGTCCTCACTTCCACTGGGCTGATGTCTCGTGTCTCTTTTTGTGGGCCAAACACTGTAGTAACAGACAGGCTTTTCTCATACACTGTTTCTACGTATACCTATAATGAACAATGAAATTCAAAGATAACCCACGTCACTGATAGACAGGAGATGCTGCTTATTTGTTGTCGCCACCGTAGCAGGAAGCAAGCTGATGTAGTAGATATAACTACCAATAAAATCTATTAAGGGTGGAAGGGACGGTGTTTTTGTCCTGTTAGAAACTAAATGCCAACTTCCATAAGTAAATACATCAAGGTCAACGTCATCATCTACGTCAACCTTGTGACCTGCACAACCGCGGCCATTATTTATGTACCAGCCTGTTCTCCCGTCACAAAACATCAATATAGGTAAAGGCAGCGAAAAAATAGCAATGTCTCCATATTTCACCATCTGCTGTAATGCATCTGCCACCATCTTGCTGACGGAGTAGTGACCGACAGCCAATCGAAGTTTAAAAGGGCGGATTTCGGCATTCAGTTGGAGGCTGAAACAATTTTTAATTTAAGTTACGTTGTTTACGTAAGTTACGTGAATCACATTTTTTAACTAACTTTTTTTTTTGTTTTGACTACTTCACTTCCAGCATTTACATACATTTATTTACTGTTTAAACTGTCTTTTATAAAGCCTTTATTGAAAGTTTTTTTGCCCTAAACCTAGGTCAGTGGTTTTACAACATAAATCCACAGAAACTGCAGCCTTTTTTTACAACCGCTGACCGTACGTGTGTGCTATTTTTAGAACACTCCGTTGTACCGCGCGCCGTGATACGTACATGCATATGTTGTACAGAAGTCGTTATTTGAAACACTTTTTTCCTAACTTTAACAAGTAGATTAGTTGCCTAAACTTAACCAAGTATTTCCATGTCACAACGCTAACAACATGTTTCAAATGAGGAGCATCACTTTTTTTGAACAAAAAAAAGCACCATGAGTGGGGTGGTCGGTAGCATAGTGGGTTACGCAGGCGCCCCATGTGTAGAGGCTACAGTCCTCGCTGCAGCTGGCCCCGGTTCGAGTCCCGCATCGGACGGCCGTTTACTGCATGTCATTCCCCTCTCTCTGCCCCCTGCTTCCTATCTCTCTTCAGCTGTCCTGTCCATTAAAGGCATGAAAAAGCCCAAAAAAATACATTTAAAAAAAAAAAAAAAGCACCATGAGAACGGTCATATATTTTCAACAGTATCGTCATATTTCATAGGATACCATAGGGACTATTGTGCAGATATACAAACTCGTTCAAGAAAGTAGATACAAAAGTCAGACAAAGGTTGCTCATTTACAGTGTGTTACTGTACCAAAAGCACCACAACATCAGCCGACTGGGCCAAAAGAAACAATGCCGATGTTGTGCTCAAGTTCAGCTGTCGAAGGAGAAATCCAGCTTGGCAGTAAACATACAGAAAAAAAGCAAATCCAATAAGATTTTTGACCTTTGCAGAGGTTCAGTGTGGCCCACAAAGGAGAAAATTTCTATGATGAGTTGCCAGAAACAAAATTCAACCCATTCTTTTTTTATTCATCTGAAAATTTAAAAACGCTGCTGCCTCTCCTGCAACCAGACTTTCTTGTTGCTTTCCTTCCCACCGAGTGCCGCCCAAGGATTTATTGTTAGGTGATTAGTGATGACAGAGAAGACTCAACTGGTCTAGCCAAAACATTTGTGCAAATGTGATGATAGACGCTCCATAATTCCTCTCTTTTCTCTTCGGTCACACTGCTGCTCATCCTCCCCCCTCCCTGTGCTGTTATTGTGTCAGCCCTCATAATGCTGGGTGTTTTGCGAGACCTGTGTTACGCACACACGGCCCAACACAAATAACACCAAACTCCTGCTGGGTTGGAGAAGCAGGGGAGTAATGACTGCATGTTTCACTGCGAGAACACACACACACACACACACGCACACACACTGACAGGAGGATTCACTCCGACATTAAATTATTAAACTCTGCTTAAAAGCTTTTGAAGTAAATAAGAAACATAAGTGAGTTGGATGAAAGAAAGAGCTAATTTTAATGGATGCAAAATCTTTTTATTTATATATATATATATATATATATATATATATTCATGCAAAATTGATACATTTGGAACAGCAGTGAGCAATCTGTGGGATTAAATTTAACTAGTGACATAACGTTGGCCTTATTGTCCCCACTCATGCTACATTTCTGTTTTGAATTTGGCACCATGTTTGAAATGGAGTCCTGTGTGAGTTTGGAGAAACCAAATACCACTGCGAGGGTCTGTTTCCTGTCAGAGAAGCAGGAGAAGCAACACTGAGATACACACCTTTCATGTGCTGATTTAGGTTTCGGTCCAACGAACAGTAACACACACACACACACACACACACACACACACACACAAACAGGGACACACATGCGCACATAGCTAAACACGCTAACTTCATGGAGAAAGGCCTCCAGTGTCTGTGGCCCTTCTGAAAAGTGTGAGGTGGGACCGGGGTTTCTGTCTGGGCCCTCTGAATTAGCCACGCTGAACCTGTTAACCCAGACCACACACACACACAGACACACACACACACACGTATGTACGTGCACTGAATGATAATTCCCCTGCCATACAGGGACATCATGCGAGGGGAGTGACTGTTGTCAGAGTGAACAGCTGCCGTGCCAAAACACATCTATCTTCCACAGGAAGTTATTGGTCAAACAAATGTAATGAATCTGTTGTTCTTGTCTTGTTGACCGTGACCATATCTGTCTCCCCCTCACACAGACACACACACACACACACACACACACACACACACAACCCACGCACAGCCCACACGATATTCATACATTGAAAAAACAAGCTCACGTGTGTGTTGACT